>NC_134484.1:425395577-425660577 GCF_040206685.1 Ascaphus truei | reverse complement strand
TTAAAAAAATTGAGAGAGTTTAACCCCCCCCCCCCATATATACAAAGTTTCACATTTACTTCTTGGTAAGTAGATAACGAAGCCATTAAAAAAGGATAAAAAGGCACAATAAGTGACTGATTAGTAAAAGTTAGAACCTAATTTTAAAAAAAATAGAACCAGGTGTTTCCCATTAATTATATTTGGGAGCAGAGCTGCCATCCTATTTAGGATGCCCATCTCCCTTCCACCGCTGACTGCATCCTCCCCGGGCAGCCTGAACAAGGTCGCTCGGCCCCTTCATAATAGTTGGGCCATTTTTTGCATTATTTCATGTTTCAAATACTGCATGTTTTTTTTCCCATCAGAATTTATATACATCTCGAACTGGGTAAGAGTATTTCTTGAACGACACTTTAGTAACGATTTTCTGACAATGGGCTTCACAAAAAAGGACTTTGCAACTATCCTTTTATAACCCTTCACTGTTAAAGGGGTTAGTAAAGCGGTGATTAATGGGTTCTCATCATACACTATTACAAAAGAAGCAGACAAATTAATGTAATCTCAAAAGATGTGCTCCCACACAAAATGCAATACAGCAAGAAAAGAAAAAACATGAGCAGCAACATCAGTTATAGCTTATGCATACAATACAAATCAGCATGTTCTCTTTCCTTGAGCATGTATTTGAAGTTTGGAGAAGCAAAGTGGAGATCAGCTGAGCCCTCTCAAGTTTTAAAGCCCGCCTCAACAAAATGAAGTTCCTAATACACACACACACACACACACACACACACACACACACACACACTTTTACAAAATGTTCTTCTCCTTAAGGAAGGAGATTCCTTGTGGAATTCATTACCCATGGAGACTGATGGCAGATACGATACCTTCAAAAAAAGGTTGGACATCTTTTAGAAAGGGAAGGTATACAGGGATATACCAAATAAGCAAACATGGGTAGGATGTTGATCCAGGGAGTAATCTGATTGCCATTATTGAGTCAAAAGGAAATAATGGTTTCCCCATTTGAGACATAATTGCATAATGTTTCACTGGGGGTTTTAGTTTGCCTTCCCTTGGATCAAAATACTGTAAATACAAAAATAGGATAAGTATCCGTCTTCTAAATTTAACATAAGTTGAACTTGGACATATGTCTTTTTTCCACCTCATGTAGTATGTAACTGTATACCATGTAAGTAAATATACGAGACCTAATACAGGTTTGTGTGGGAGGGATATATTTTTGTGAGGGTCAGCAACTGTATTTTTGGAGAGACCCATCAATGTTCAACTATTCCTGAAAAGCAATACGGGAGAATTTACAACCACACCCCAAATTACTTTTAAACAGCACTTCCATTTTTAAGTGCGCTGGGAACATGAAGTGTTGTCGCACAGGCAGGATTGACAGGAGTTCAGATTTCGTAGGGAAATAAATTGAACCAATTGACCTCAAGCGCAATAAGAAATGTTGAAACACAAAGTCGATGAAAAACATCCTACATAAAGACAACAGAAAGTGTCAACTTAGAACAGCTGCATGTAATTATAATATACCAGCAACTCAGAAACTGCTTATGGTAAGGTTAGTGTTACTTGTCAAGCAGATGTTCAGGGGTTCTCAAGTCTGTCCTCAGAAGACCTGAGCAGAAACAGGGCCACAGGCAACCAAAGTATATGCAAACAAGCAAGTTTTGTGTTTTACACAACAGTGATCATGGTTAACAATATATTAAAGGCCCCAAATCATGTGCAAGGCTCCATGAGAACATTAAAAAGCAGATCATGAAGATCAAGAATATTTACAGGTCTCTGTAGCTGCTTTAGTGCCAGTTCTCTTGGGCTCATATTCACTAAACAGTGCCAAGCTTTGGCAGGTTTTAAATCCCATTAATTTGGGATGTGAGTGGGGTGTGCAAAAGCTCAACACCCTTAAATGAATATTGGCCATTGAGCTGCAACACTAATACTTGGGATTCAGAGCCAAGGGCAGCACAAAACTAGAGAGATGTGCATTTGTTAATGTGTCCCCCTTCCCACTCCTTGCATAAGCATTTCTGCCATTTTACTCCTTCCCATGTTAGACACACATACATACTTGTTGCTTTATTGAAACCAATTGCCCCCCTTCTCCATTCGTCTTAGATTCTCTACCATCCTTTTATAGAACCATGTGAGAGCAATGAAGACCTTTATGTTTGAGGGCATGGAATGGTGGGCAAAAGGGAGTGTTTTTCAATCCTATGCCAAAAAGGACTCCAAAACGTGTTGTTGTTTTTTTTGCGTATATAGTTTACATGTGAATTTATCATTTGTTGTGCAAAGTCACCTTTGTTAATCAGTTGGTTATTCCTAGAATATGGGGAAACTGGGATTCTCCAGGGAGGCGTTTGGAAACCACCGAGCCGAGGTAAGCGATAAGAACCATCATCCAGTATGCAAGAACCACAGAAATTCCCAATCAATATACTTTTTTGATAACCGACCTTTACATTTTGTTTAATATTCAACTCCATGTATTGAAAATTTCAAGATAGATAATAAGTGAGTGATTTTGATCTTCCAAAAATTAAATTCCACCGTTCAAATAAATGAATGCACCATTCAAATCAAAGGCGATTATCTACTTCTGCAGCATCAGAAGATAGACTGTACTTTCCAAATTGTTTACATTGACCTCGCACATGTAAAATATACAGATTTAGCCAGGTTAGGTATAAAAAGGCCAATGTGCTTCTAAGATTGAAAACGTCAGTACCAGATCGACGCAGTGTTTGCATTTCTTCACAGCTTCAATTGCGCAGGCGTTCATTCTATCAATAAGTAAGTATCTGTTAACTTACTTTAACTGCTTAATGCACTACATGAAGGTAAACTGAGCCTTAAAGATACAGGACAAACGTGGCTGGGATACAGGTGTATTGGAACTATAAAGACCAATTCTGTATGTCTGATCACATACCACTTACACATCAGCACACAGTGTTTGATTACACTTGAGTGCATATGCATATACACATACGTTAAGAGTATGCCTAGACCTTAAAATAAGTTTAAATATTTAAGTGACTTCTTTAGAAAAATCAATTAGTGATGCACAATAAGCAGTAAAACGAGAAAGAATTTGAAAGGAGCATCCTTCCTGATGCAGACAAAAATATCTTAAGAGCACATGAACCATCATTTATCCGACCCTCCTTTGACCAAGTTTGGAAACAAACCAACTACTTTAACTTTCCTGTGACTCTTCAATGTTGGTGCGTCTGCAAAATTGTATGGTACCGGGGAGGGAAAATCCGTGGTGCACAGTCAGCTAAAAGGTTTCTCCTCTTGCCTGCGTTGACTGACCTGTCCTCCTACGTCGCTAATCCTGTTTCACCAACATGATATCAAAGCCGAATAAAGTACGCTGTGACCAGCTGCGGCGAAGACTGACCGGTTAAGTCACCACTGCGTCACTCAGTGAGAGGTGCAGGGAATACATCAGGAGGCACAGCCGTGTAAGGGTTAGGGACGGGAGCGAGGCGGAGCGCTCCAGGCCAACCCATGCACTCAATATGCACTGTGGCATGGGGAGGGACGAGTGTGTCTGTTGTGTGTCTGCGTCACCATGTCACACAGACACATACCGAGACACCGACAGAGCCGCTAAGCCACGCTGACTGACTTTTTGTACTTCAAGAGAACGTGTGCTTTCCAATGCAGTTTATTTATGCAACGATGCTCCGTTCAGAAGAGAAAAAAAACATTTCAAACATTAAGGGCCGGGGAGGTTAAAATGGTGTGCCCCCCAGTGGTCAGGGCAGTCTAAAGGTTACCTGGGTAATCTCAGAATCTAGAGATTAAGGATATCTTCATTAAAAAAAAAAAAAAAAAAAGTAGGACATGCTTAGGGTGCATGAATGAATATTACTCCCCAAAGTCGTCGCGGGCCGCACAGAGAGTTCGGGCGGACCGTATGCGGCCCGTAAGTTGTGCAGGTCTGCATCAAGAGTTGAATAAACGATTTCACATTTTGTTGCTTTAATAGGCTTTACATTGCTTGTTCTAAATGCTTCCCCCCTCCCCCAAAGCTGTAAAACCAGAAAGATCGGTTTTCTACAAAAACCGTGTATATTTTGTATTCAATAGCATAATTTATGGAAAAGTTACAGTATATCAGGAGCTGTAGTTCAGTGCTAATTTATAACCAGTTTGATGAACATGCACAACTGTTCGGTCCCTCCCCCCCCAAAAAAATAGTACTGTAGAATATTTGATAATATATATATATATAGATCTGTCCATCTAAAAGGACAGCGTGCTCCTGTATTATAAGAACACAATCCCGCATGCTTTTGCAGTCTGCAAAACATGGGGTTGGAAACTTATTGAAGGAAAATCAAATATTACTGTAGGGGATTTCCAAGCTCTTTAACAACCAACCAAATAAGGACACATCTAACTCCTCTGCTTGGGCAGGAGCATGCACCAAAGTCTGAAAAAGCACCAAATATTAAAAGGGTCGGGACTTCCTTGCACTGCTACTGTAAGTAAGGAACAAACCGTGAATATAGATCTGAAGCAGCAGAGCAGGTCATACTGTAGATGAGCAGCATGAAACAAAACACTTCTCTGCATTATTCTTCTAAAAGTGCAAAATACTGTAGGGGGAAGGACAACATTGTGGCAGCTGGGCATGTCAGCATGGAGGACAAGCAGCCTCACTATCCCTATAATGCGCTAGGACAGATTTGTGAACGCAGCAGACATTCTGACGGAAGTGCTGGACATAGAATGTTATAGCATCAATGGTAATTGCACTAAAGAGCTTACATGTGGTATTCGAAATGAAGCCTTACCAAATCAGAGTCTTTGACATGTAGTTTCTTAAATATGAGCAAAGTTTCACCATCCACAAAATCACAATGATGCACACGTAAGAGTTATAGCATCTCTAGTAAGATGCAAATCAGAGTCAGCCATTTAACAAACGCTAATTAAGTGGTAAATTAGTAAATATGCTATCTGCATGTCAAAGGAAGGTATAATCTGATTCTTCATACGCAGGTTATGTCGACAATGGGTTCTTAGAACCGCTAGTGCGTACGGTCACATGGCATAGATAAGGGTCCCTTATTCCAGGGGCGCGCAACTCTAGTACTGTCCCCCCCCCCCAACCACCCCCTCCGCAAGGTTAGGTTTTAAGGATATCCTTGCTTCAGCACAAGAGGCTCAATCAGTTAGGTCATGAATGGATTTATTTATTTAATTGGGTCACAGACTAGTAATGCCAGTAATCTGTATCAGAAAACTAAACTAAACTTTACTCCGGATGCACAGGCTTGCATCTCTTTGTGTTTAAGTTCCCCAGTGAGCCCTTTCCCTGCCACAACATAAGGGCAGCATATGGGTTACTGGTTTGGAAGAGCAAATAAAACACACTTTCCCAGTAAGCTCATACAGAGGTATTGTTTGTTTGGAAATTAATTTGAAGTTGATTTTTTTAAAGTCCTCTTATTAGGGTGTGGAGGGGTGTATTTGTTCAATCAAGGGCTTTCTTTACCCTTATCCCACAGGTCCTTAACAGAGAGGCTGAAAATAACGGGATTCTAGGTGTGCAAACACACCCTAAACACCATGACAGAGAAAATGGGAGAAGCCACAATAAATTACACTCCTTCAAAGTCCCATGTTACCCAGTTTACATAAAAAACCTATAAAAAAAAAAAAATGTTATTTCAAAATGTACTCAGGTGTCAGATTTTGTTAAAAAGGCCCCTGATGTAATCCCTTTAACATGTAAATGGCATTAGTACACTTTGGTGCTCATAGGAGGGTTTGCATCTAAGTACCAAGTACATGACCTTGACGTTTTCTCAAGATGCACCATACATACTCTTACAAAATGAATGTGGCCCCACCTAGCAAGAAATGTAGGAGTTGCACTTCACTGCACAATTTTCATGTAATATTGCACTAACCATTTAATGTTTATTTCATAGTTTAATTAAATAATGCTTTTAGACCTAAGCTAGCAAAGCCAATGTGCAACACAACCACCATGCTTTTATTAGTGCCCTATATAGAAGCAAAGAAAATTCCAAGCGCAGCAGTGAGAGGCGATTTATAATACAGTGTTTCCAAATTAGATAATCGTGCCTAAGGTTGGAGATCTCTCCTGGCCCACAAGGTGTTCAGCCAGTGCAAAGCGGGACAACCACAGCAAGCAATCACGTAAGGGAACCTCGTGGGAGGTAACAATGTTCCCCTCATTGACGTGCACGTCACCGACAGCAGCCACTGTTTTCAGCATAATTCTCATGTGGTATCCTGGCAATTAAAACAGTGGTTCTTGCTCTGGGGACGCCGTGATTGGGGCAAGAAAAACCAAGGGACTGAGAATATGGCACCTTTAACATGCTGGTCATTTTTGACATTTCCAGCTAAAGATATGGGTAAATTTGTATTTCTCCAAATAGAAAAAGGAGTGCATAACAAAAGCCACAGATCAAGGCACGGAGTGCACAATTAACCTTAAGTTAACCTGTCCTTCTAAGAACTGTCCCAGCCAATTAGTAACAAGCTCACGTCCACATTACTACAAACTACTTTTAACCTAGTCTGTGTCTACAGCACACCACTACGATGACGGATTAATTCCTTCATGTTGACGGACTGAAAGCCCTTCAGTCAATGTGGGTTTGAGACTACATACAATTGTCACACGTCTTCCTCTGAGCCACCGGTGCTGAAGCAGGGATATCCTGAGAACTGGACCTGTTGGGGAGGGGGGTGGAGGGGCGGTCCTCGAGGACTGGAGAGCCCCTGGGTTAACCACTTGGTTGCAGACAGCTCATAACCCTGCAATATGGCACCTGTCTCTGTCAGAGAAACTGTTAATCAAATCTAAAATTAGACGTGGTGTGACGTGCCACCGCTCATCATTTTACTTGAGCCATCACCTATCTTGTTAATCAAAGTTGGGTTTTTAAAACTAAACGCCATTCACCACATTTTCTCAAACCACCCCGACATTCCCCTGCTACCCTCGGCTGATGTTTTTCCTTGTGCCACTATAAATATGTGGCGATTCAGGGACTACAAAATTACACATTACCCATTAAGGCTGCCCCGATAGTGCCTGCGACAGTGACGCCACGGCAAAACAAATGTATTGTCGCCGTCGCGTGCGCTTATAGTAAGCGCGACGGGTTGGTCGCGATTGCTGGAAGTCATCTCTATTTGATTTTCCAGCGACCGTCGCGTCGCCGGCACTATAAGCATAGCCTAAAACCGCCTTGCTCACTTAAAAGGGGACCCTAGGATTACACAGAAGTCACAGAAAATCATTGTCCTAAACCTATAAATGTGCTTATAAAACTGCTCTACCCAATTTTTCTGATACGGTCTGTATGCTTCACATTGAGTTTGTACCCTTCTCCCCTTCACTGCAAGAGAGAGAGGGGGGGGGGGTGGAGAAAGAGGTCTGCAAAGCGTAATCAAAGAGATTAAGGCAGTATAAACTATTTATATTCCCAAGATCACACAGGCTTCCTGCCCATTCATACATAAAACTACGACCCAACAGGTGGGGAAATAAAGTTCCGGATCGCGCAATAAATCTATAATAATACAACGCATCCATCTGTAGAAGTGCTGACGTTTAATGCAACATTTGATTCAAATACACCAATAGCATAAACAGGAAACAGAGCAAATGCCTCACTCAGAAATGTGATAATAAAAATGTAGTTAATACCAGGAAGAAGATGAAATTGCATATTTCCACAGAAGCCGATTTCCTTTTTCACTTTCTTCTCATTTGGTGAAGGCGCCCATTGGACAATGTACATAAAAAACACAGGCAGTGAACTTTAGCCGGAAATAGCTTTATAAGATTTTGAGTACTTGAAAATTAGCTAGTCTGCACCCTATATCTTTTGTTATACAACATATGGAAAACAGTTTGGGTAGGTTTGCGAGATTACAGCAGACCAAAATGAGTTCTTCAGAAATTCAAGTGTACAGAGCTTTTGAAACTTACAGTACGTGTCTTCAAGTGTAATGTGTCAGCACAGGGATAAGGAAACATCCCAAGGAAACCTACCCTTAGGTAACGAGATGGGGTGGAGATAAACTCTGGAGGGAGTCGTCAAGTGTAGAGAGATTAAGCATAACAAACGACATCTGAAAAAACAAAAACTTCTTGTTTTTCTTGGCCCATACACAGACTAAGGTCAATGAAATCAACTAGAGCAGTTGTTTAAACCAAAAAATACCTTTTCTAGCCTTTTTCTAGACTTTAACTTTAGATTTATGTAATTACTTCCTCGTGGTTCTAATGTATCACTGGGTCTCACCACTGGCCATTGAAAAGAGACCAGTTTAAACCAGTCACAAATCACTGTAAAATTAGGTCTACTTTAGGACAGTGGTGCTCAACTCCAGTCCTCAAAACACCCCCCCCCTCTCCTCCCAGCAGGTCAGGTTTTAAGGATATCCCTGCAGCAGCACAGGTAACTCAAATCAGTAGCTCAGTCAAAGACCAAGTCACCTGTGCTGAATCTGGGATATCCTGAAAACATGACCTGTAGTGGGGTGGACCTTGAGGAATGGCATTTAGCACCACCGCTTTATGAGACCCTTTATTAAAGAAGAAGAAAAAAAACCTCAAGAGTGGAGGGGGGGGGGGGGGTCGAGAAACCCATTGCTGGTGGATGTCCTTTTTTTCTTTCATCTGATAATGCATGTACTGTATTTATGAAGAATACCCAGGAGTGTTTCACACAGCAACCCAGGACTCATCTTGTTCTATCTCTGATCAAGAGCAATTTCAGACAGTCAATCGAAAAGTAGGGATTGTTGTTGACAAAGACTGCAAGGGTGATCTTTTATATTAAAATCTGTATTTAAACATTAAATAAATGAATAAATAGGTTGCACCCATTTAGTTTTGAAATTACCAAAATGTAACAGAATGGCTCATAATCTTTGCCAGGAATGAAAATCAGGAGTGTGCTACAGGTATTCTAATGTGTAGAGTTTTCCTGTTGCCTAGTGAAATTTATACACACCGATTAAAAACACAAATGATTGAGATTGAACTACAAGCATTGCAGCCACAATTTTCGTCTCCATTTTGCAACCAAAGGCTGCACTGTGCATGAAATAAACAAAAAAAGGTTTATGTATTTTAAAGATAAAATCATAGTAAAACTACAACACATTTAAATCCATACTTTTCTTGGGGCTAGATAGGAGTGTGGGAGGTGCCACCTGCAAAAACCTGTTCCCTGACATACTGTACCGAACATTTGTCAAACTTGCACGGTTCCCGTTGACGCCCTCAGCTGTCATGATTTTGATTTATTACTTCTTGGTTTAAAATAAATAAAAATAAAGATATGGCTCCATACTATGTGGTCTTTAAGTATGGGAGAAGCATGTGGCGTTTACTGGATATTTGCTACAAGTAATTTCAGTTAGAACGGTCAGAAGAACAATGCTTATGGTTACGTAACGGTCTTTATGGGAGCTAAGTATAGTACAACCACTACCATCATTAAGAGATCAATATACATTTTTTCCCAGTATTAGACTTTGCATGGACTAGGGCAATCTGAACTTTGAATTCTGTGTGTTTGCCTGGTAATTCAATCAATCAGTGTGGCCGTGTAAAGAAATGCAGCATTCTAAGGGTGACACCCAATGGCTGGAAAATAGGACAAAAAAATACAGAATGCTGTTACCATGTGACATCGTAATACAGCGGAGATTGCAAGATGTCCAGTTCTGATAGGGACACTGGAATAAATCAAGTATTTCAGGTGCAATCATACTTGTGGTAACAAAATTCTATTTTAATTGAAATCTACTTATTGTATTTATTTATTTTTATGTAAAAAGTGCCTAAGGTACACTAGAGAAAACCAAAACGTTACGCCGTTCATATTTAATGCACCAGTTTCTTCCTCTTCTGCTCCTTTTAAAAATATAGCATGTGAAGATTTATATTAAACAAAAAGTGCAATTCAGGCTGCATATTTAATTTTTATTTTATTTTCTTTATCATTTCCTCACTATATTATGAGATTCTCGGTTTTCTGATCTGTATTCTTTTTCTCTCTGCTTAGTTATTTTAAAATCAGAGACATTTTATTCCTAAAAAAAAAAAGCCGAAGCACATACAGGAAAGATCCTTATGCCTCTCCCACTTTGACATCATGACTTCAAAGAGACTCAGAGACAGATAGGATCATTTCAGTTTCTATAAAGTTTATGGTATGCTATAAAAAATAAAAACCACGTGCTGTGCTACTTGGTGGGGTTGAGCATGTGAGAATAGACAATGGACGTCCCAATGTAAACAAGCTACTGCAGACTTAGGGCAAGAACCAATGGGTCTGTCGTGCGCATCAGTGTAGTTAACCAGGTCTGGATGCTTCAGACACTGGAGCCATACGAGGGAGTTATGCCAGGCCACAGAAGTAACCGGTGCAGGGAGAGGGGTATGATACTTCACCTGCTGTCCTCCGGTTTAGGGCCCACTCTCCTCGTTGGCTCCTGCGTGCCGCCGTCAAAAGGTAACTGGAAACTGGAAGGGAAACGGCGCTACTGCGCATGTCCGGAAAAACGCTCCCAGAGTAATCTTCAAACAACTTTATTGAACACACACGGGGCTACACCAGCATCTCCCCCTCTACGCGTTTCACCCTTTCACATAGGGCTTCGTCTCGGAGACGAAGCCCTATGTGAAAGGGTGAAACGCGTAGAGGGGGAGATGCTGGTGTAGCCCCGTGTGTGTTCAATAAAGTTGTTTGAAGATTACTCTGGGAGCGTTTTTCCGGACATGCGCAGTAGCGCCGTTTCCCTTCCAGTTTCCTTTTACTGCAGACTTAGGGCCCAAGAAAACTTCAAATTGAAAATATGGTTATTAACCGGCATGAAAGGGCATCTAACTGATCTCTCTTTCGAAATCGGTAATTTATTATGAGAAACGTACTTTTATACCACTGTAATATCAGTGTCTTAGAGCAGTGGTGCACAAGATTTTCTTTTTTTTGTGGGGGGGGGAGTAGAAGGGGGGGTGCAGCAGTTGCAGAGTCCTCACGCTCTTCCACAAGGCATTTAAATTACATGCTGGGGAGCGCGCGAGGCCTCTAACTCACTTATCGCAATTAAGCCGGCTTCAGGCAACGCGGCGTCAAATGACGTCACATGACCCGCAGCGTCATTTGATGCTGGCACAAAGTTAAATGGGGCGCAGCCCTGTCGTAGGGGAAAAGGTTTTACACCAGTCAATAATTCTGATAATTCACAGTTACTGCATATTTTTTCTTGTATATGAAGTTCAAGCGTAACAGCAAAGTCTAAAAGGGGAAATAATCAGATTCCCGTCATGAAACATCCTGTATAAGGAAGGAAACCTGGGACCAACTTGTCCATGGGAAATGTTCACTTCGCTAAAGACAACATCCAACCACATTTGGAAAATCTTTGATTTCGTTTCCAGACAACCTACTTGTTACATGTGCACGGATTTCAACAAGGGAAATAGCAGCATATCTGCTATATCTGATTGTGTAATGTCCATAGGGCTTTAAAAGGCATAGTGGCTGCTCCTCTCAGAACGCCGAGACCTTACAAGATCATGGGATGGTGTCACAGATGGACGAATCCGCCCCAAATTAGTTTCCCCCAAAATCAGTTTTGCGGTTTAAAATCCACAAACTGATTTGATCGGTTTTAATCTGCGCAGATTCATTAAAAAAAAAAAATACATAAAATAAAAAATAGCTATTGGAGACAACCCGTGGACGGATTTGTAGAAACCAAATCTGCAGATTCAGCGATTCTTTTGCGAATTCTTAAGAATCCACCAATGGACGGAGGAATACGTGGATTGGATTCTACAAATCAGTCCCCGGGTTGCGAAATATATTGGTAATAATAATAATAATAATAATAAAATCCGCAAAGAACGATCCTCCCTTTTTGGAGGTGGATCTGCTGAAACCAGAGGACCAAAAGGAACCGGCCAATCCAAATTAGTCAAAACAATTCACCCATCTCTAGTCAAAACGCAAAGTGCAGGTCATGCTTCTTTAGAATGTCTAAAGACAGCCATGTGACTGACTTGGAGTGGAAAACCCCTGGGTGTCAGCTACCTGCTAAAGGCCAATGATACTTTGCTGGTTTACACAATATTTTTGAATGGCAACAATGTAATTGGCTTCAAGAACTAATGTTATAACTATGAGGCTAAAAACATACATATATTTTTTTTTGGGGGGGGGGGGGGGACACTCTAAACTGGGGTGTAATCCCAGTCAGAGGAACAGTAAAGAGAATAAGGATGGGACAGTGTTAATTTCAACATTGTTGTAATCAAACAAACATCTGAAAAGGTTAATCTCCATAGGTTTAAAAACCAGTATAAACAATTATTTATTTTTTAAACCACAAATGTGCATGCAAGACAAAAAAAAAAAAAAAAAAAGTGAATAAAAAGGGGCTGTTGCCGTCTATTCCACAGATCAGATGATAGGTTAGTTGGGAAAGAGAACCTTGACTGTTGATTTAGTTTGGGATCTTAGTTCATTTGTTTGGGAGGATCAGCAATCTCACTTTAGTTTTTCACTTGTTAACCATTTAGTTAACTAATTGAAGCCTTACTCAAATAAAAATAAAAAATAAAAAATCATGTTATGAGGGATGGTTTGAAAAATAAATACTCAGCTCGCATTTTTGGGGATTGTTACAATTTTTTAAAATAGCGATTTTAAAAAAAAAAAATAACTTTATAAAAACAACTCAATCACAAATCAATCCAACTTTTGAACTGCAGCAGTCTCCTCAATTGGGCAAGAACCCCTAATTAACCCACAACTAAAACAATAGGCACTACATACTGTATAGTAATATTTGCTGTGCTTTTCGCTCTAGGCAATGCTATGTATGAAGCCATGTTCTCTTGCTTGGGAAAATGTCAGCATCATTCACTTAAATGGAAGATACATCTTCCCAAGCGATGGGCTCACAGATTATTGAATGGTAGCCTTGTAGAGAAAAATAAAAGGGAACAGTTTTAAAACACAAGTGACTTTAAAGAAGCAATTCAAGATGGCACATTTTTCATTTTATATAGCATTAAAGCATGGGGTCTCCAGAGCTGAACACCTTTAATTTCCGCTACAGGGACCCGCAGCTACCAGAGATACTGGTCTCTGGAAGTAGGTGCCGGTAGTTGCTCCAGCTGAGTAAGCAGGGCTTTAAAGTTTAAAGCTCCCATGCCACATAGGGCAATAGGAAGCAGCGATGACGTCACTGCTTCCTATTCGCTCGCAAGGCACGAAAACTTTCAGGGTGAATCCTGGCAACCCAGGAGAGCAGCTATCCGGCACCTAATTCAGAAGCAAGTATCTTCGGAAGCAAGGGGTCCCCGTAACTGAAATTAATGGGATTCAGCTCAGGAGATATCCCGCTTCCATGATGTAATTTTTTTTTTAAATCCGCCAGTTTGGATTGCCACTTTAAAAAGGAAAGTTGTCTGTTTGAAAATCTGAGAAACAGAAACCCACTGTATCCCGTGGATGATTATACAAGAAAAGTCAAGAAAAAAAATGCAATAGTTTGCAAAGGATTAGTGCTGTGCACACAACGTGGGAAATATGAATGTACAAAATTAACCCAACATGAAGAAAACAGGATAGGCAAGACCCAACATGGACAAACCGGTTTTCTTTAATTTGTCCTCTCTAGATGAACTGTGCTGATCCCACATACAGCGACGAGAAAAAAAAAAAAGTTTGTGAACCCCAATGATCATTACAGAAATTCCATAGTTTTCCCATGATGATTTTCATGAATCAAACCCAGTCTTATCTTAAATAGCCAAATAAGGTTTATATTAACCAATTCCATGTCTTTTGAAACAAAATGATATATGTATTAGACAAATAATAATCAAGAGTCAGGTTATGTGCAAAAGTAAGTTAAACCCTGCTTTTATCAGCTAAATTAAAGGGAATAATTAGAATCAGGTGTTTAAATAATTAGATAAATCGTCAACGGTGAGTTTGTGAGGCCCCACCCTATATCAAGATCAGAAACTGTGTGTTCCATACAGGTGTGTGGAAACACTGCATTCACTATCAAAAGAAAATCAGAGGACCTCAGAAAAGCAGTTATTGATGCTCATCAGTTTAGAAAGGGTTACAAAACCATAAGGATTTGTGGCTCCACCAATCCACAGTCAGACAAATTGAGAAAGTTCAAGACCACAGTTAATCTACCAGGAGCGGTTGTCCTACCAAAGTCTCTCCAAGAACAAACCGGCAAATCATACAGGAAGTCACAAAGAACCCCAGGAGGAACATCCAAGGATCTGCAAGCCACTCTCCTCTTGGCTAATGTGAGTATTCATGACAACTATCAGAAATAGACTGAACAAAAATGGTGTTCATGGAAGCATAGCCAGGAGGAAACCACTGCTCTCTAAAAAGAACATTGCTGTAGGTCTGAAATTCACCCAAGAGCAAAGGTGATCCACAAGACTTCAGTAACAATGTTCTCTGGACAGACAAGTCAAAAAGTAGAACTTTTTGGCCTCCATGAGAAATGTTATGTTTGGTTTTCACTAAACACTGCATTCGAACAGAAGAACCTCATCCCAACAATCAAGCATGGTGGTGGGAGTGCGATTGGTTGGGCCTCCTTTGCTGCCCCAGGATCTGGACGGCTTGCCATCATTGACAACCATGAATTCTGCATTGTATCAGAAGATTCCAGAGGACAATGTCAGACCATCCGTCCGTGATCAGAAGCGGAACCGAAAGTGGGTGATGCAGCAATACAATGATCCTAAACACACAAGCAGATCTACAAAAGAATGGCCGCAGAAGAAGAAAATCCGCGTTTTAGAATGGCAACGTACGCAACTAAACCACATCAAACTGTTCTGGCAGGACCTGAAGTGAGCAGTCCATGAACGGAAGCCCTCGAATGTCACCGAGTTGTAAGGAGGAATGGGCCAAAATTCCTCAAATCCGATGTGAGAGACTGACCAGCAGTTACAGGAAATGCTTAGTTGAAGTTATTGCTGTGTTCAAGGCGGTGCCACCAGGTACTGAACCTAAAGGTTCACATACGTTTTCACACATGGATATTGAATGTGGAATCATTTGTGGATAAATCAATGTTGGAAAAAAAAAAAAAAAAAAGAGATTTGTTTTGTGTCATTTGTTTAATCCGTTTATCTTTATATAATTATTAGCCCTTAGATTAAGATCTAATAACATTTTAGGTTTGAAGTGTGAAAATCCTAAGGGGGTTTACAAACTCTCGCCACTATGTCTTGCTCGGTTTACTGGTTCTCATATTTACTTTAAAAGCATTCAAATCAGGCGACCCGTTGGAGTCGAAACGCTCCATTTTACGTATTTTTTTCAACTATTTTACAGATTTTGTTGTAGAGAAATATAAAAAGGGAGCAAACAATATGGGAGCGGACCACAGCTGTACAATAGCATTGACATACTTCATAGTGTATGCGTTCCACTTAACATTTTCTAGTTTAAGGTGTCACACGACAGACAAAAGGAAGAGAGAAGAAAAGGAGGGGAGGAGGGGGAGCGAAGGCCAAATCATGCTATTTTTAATCTCCACAAATGCTCTGGTTCCAGAGATAACTTGCAGTTACCATGATCCTCCCTGGACATTTAAGCTGCCTTCTAATAGGAAGCTGCAATGGATGTAGTTGTGGCTTCACATGAGCCCGGTCAAGGCAAGTCACTGTGATCACCCTGCTGCCGGCCACTTAGCCTCTAAGGTAAGTGCCTAAATCCCCTACCCCAAGCCCTTAAAATTAACCTCTGGAGTGGTACACAAAGCGCAGGGACTCCTCTCACATGTGGAAAAGGTTTTTCACAGGAAATCAGGTAGTAAATGTTGGAAAGAAAATAAAAAAATATAGTGCAACACAGTTTAATGAACAAACAAAACTAGAGCAAGGAGCTACAGTCCACTCACATGCTCCAAGAATAAAAACAGTGGTTTAACCACTCTGGGTTCTAAACGACGCAGCTCTGCTTGGCTCTACTCAGCTCCACTCGTGTCTCTCACTTCTGCATTCGAGCGGCGTCTGACGTCACGGACCTTCTCGTCACTCCTCCAATAGCAAGGTAGGAATTTGCCTGGCTTCTTTGTCAGCGTCAGCACGATGTCTTACTGCGGGGTGACACAGGGAAACGAGCTGACGGCACAGCAGAGGATCTGGATGACTTCACGGGTCACGGCGCATGCAATAACCCTAAGCATTTCATCCGGGTTAACGGACTTCTTCAGGGGTGTAAGGATATGGTGCAATAGGTGTAGTTTAAATAGTCCCCATAGGAGGGGAAAACAGACGTCATAGCACAGCTAGAGCCCCATAGGCTCATACACATTACTCATTACTCAAAATTAACCGCCTACCCTAAACAGTAATAAAATTTACTTTAGAAGCGGCCAGAGGCGGGATTCCAGTGGCGGCGGCAGAGGTCCCATCTGCAGCCGAATGCCAGTGGTGATGTGGTTGTGGCAAAAGGGGCGTGACTGAATGTCCCATTACATTTGGCAGTCACATTGAACTCTGTACGTAGGAAGAACGCCAACAACTAAACCGTTAAGCATTTCAGGAACTAGGGGGTCTCTGGACCTAAGAATAGCGCAGTCCAGCTCCGAACTCCCTGTTATTATGCTGGGAAAGAACTAATATCAGATAATGAAATTAGTCTTTGCAAGGTTTCAGCAAAATATCACCAGACAAGCGAAACAGTGTGGCGCGTGTCCCATTTATAGATTCTGCATTAAGTGACTCGAGTGATTAAATATGGCAACGGTTCTATAAAAACAAAATGTAGGACTGCTGCACATAATGTAAATCTGCTTAAACATCTTCAGCAATTTAACTTCACGACTTGGAAGTCCGCTCTGGGAGAACTGGTGTACCGTGTCTAGATACGGATTACATGACTTCATAAGAACTCAGCCCACGTTCATTCCGTCTGAATTGAAGAGCTGCTCCCTTAAAATAAAAGAACTGCTATCTTAAGTGTCAACCACTAGACCATGACTGTCCTTAATTTCAATATTTGACTTTAGAAACATTTATTCTGCACGTGGTAAGAAGTACCGTTGCCTCTGCCTGCATGCAGCAGCTGGCAAGCTTGCAGACAGATGACCAGAACAGCTGGGGAATGCTGGATCCCTCTTGAACAGGCTGCTATTTTATCCAAAATGATGCTACATGTTTATACCCAGCACAATGGCAGGCACAGACCGATGCCGTTCAGTCGCATGCCCTGCAGCTGTTCTATTCTTCAAAACATAGAGAGATCTACAATTGGCTGCAAACAGATCTCGCATATATCAGCTCTATGGCTTTTCTTTCCAAAGCCAGAGTTTAACCTCTTGAAATTAAAATAAACATTCTGTCTCCATAGGTCTTTAGTCATAATATATTGAAGAAAGCCTCAGAGGCACTTGTATGCGCAAACTTTTTTTTACATTACAGTATATCCAATCCTGCATTACTAAGTGTCGCTCAAGATTTGTCTCCAAAAAGTCAAGAAATCTATATTAAGCCACAGTGAATAACCAACAACAAATTTAAGACATTTTTAAGCAGTTAGTCCATAAATGTATGTTTCACAGCTTTGCCATTTAGGCCTTATGGAAATAATGGTCAAGAAAAAAAAAAATGTATATTCCTTTTGCATTTTCGATCAGAGTAAAGAATGCAATGGCATTTCTAATTTGCAGTGTTGGGTGTAAAGGGTGTTTAGAAAAATGTATGTCCTGGAAGCATTCATTCTAAGCAACTGGATTGGATCCAAGCAAGGTTTGTGAAAAGAACCCAAACACTGAATAAGCAAGACAATAGATCATAAGAGTGGTTCTCTCCACTGAGACCTTTTGCATGTGTAACTTTCACCTACCTTTGGCATCCACCCTGTGTTCCATCCATAATAATGGGGGAAAGCAAGTGGCATCAATTTATATCGATTTCATCCCTTTAAATATAAGATGTAATCGCTTCACACATGGCAGCAGGAGATGAACTTGGAAGTTCATTAAATGAAATGACTAAAGCCCCAACATTCAGCGTTTAAAAAGATGCATTTGAACATATGTTTACACACAAATACTTCCAGGTCACCAAAAGCAGGTTAAGTTTAAGTTGCTAAACTCAAACACTTGTCATTCTGCTTGGTACCGAGCCAAATGCCCCCACACTTTATAAGCAATATTAGAATCTACCGCTACTGTACCGCTGTATTGCAAGGCTGTTATAGAGCACTTGTAGATAGGCCAAGGAGATAAGGAAATATTTGATTGAATAATGCTTTGTGGCTCCATTTTTCAAGCAGGTTACCAACCTTATTGTATTCTGTAGTACCATCAATAACAAAACTTCTTATGCAACCAATATTTTACAGTTGTGTCAATGTATCCCACGGTCATCCATTTCTATATCTATTTTTCCATTGGTTTAGTTAAAAAGTTCACAATACTTTCAGTGTAAATACTTCTCTCATGGTTCCAGTCTTTCCCTTAGCAGCCACAGACACATAGAGAGCCACGTTGTAGAAGTATTTGTAGCACATTTTGGGTACCCTTACTAGGCATACTACTATTATCGCAATGCAGAGAGTCAAGGAAACACTCACTTCGTAATTTGTAACAAATGTTCACAAATTTAGGACGCATACCTTAAAACGTGGAGATACAGAATGAGCCGCATATTCTAATATCCCATTGTGTATAGTCAGCCCATGTATGTAAAAGGCCCAACATCACAGAGCCTAGAATACCCCCTCACCAGGTTCTAAATGAAAGCAGTGTGTAAAGATGGATAATGTGTCAAAACGCAAGCCGCAAATTCTTCGCAGACTGATATTCATAGGTGGGTTGGACAGTTAATTCCGGCCAAATGCTCCTGAAACTGCCATCATGTTCCCTTTCCCTCCACGAATGTGTAAGACATTGGATCCTCCCAGAAGTTGCAGTCTCTGAGATATGGGTTGTGGATGAGAGGCCCATTTTAGTATAGTCCCAGGCGATACAGATATCCAATGAAACCTCTCTTTATAAAACACATGGAAAGATACCCGTGCTGAAAAGAGCACACCTGTGATATCTGAAAAATATGCCACTAGGATATGAAAGTATATTATAATGATGCCAATTGGCATATCTCCCAGGTGTGCTTTTTTGATAGAACAGGAGTCCTCCCAAGTTTGGAGGTTTTAGGGGATACATATAGCACTATACTAAAATAGGCCTCGTCTCCTGAATAACCCTTATTTTCAGGGTGTAAAACGTCTGAGCAAAATCAAATACATCAACATTCGTAATCAAATGTGCGTTGGTGGCATTACACACCACTTTTTAGAACCAAGCCGCCAATATTTGCGGCTTCGAAGAAATGTCATTTCACAGCAAATGGTTCTACCATCTGTAGTTAGGGGGATCATACCTTACTGAGAATTAAATGCAGCAATTCTATAGTTCTAATAATAACGTGCAAGTAAAAGGCACCTTTAAAAAAAATTCAAAAGAACCCACAAGAAAAGGATTTTACACTGGCGTTTTTCCAAAAACAGAAAACTGCTGACAGCTCTTTCTATGCTGCATATAAATTAGCATGAAGGAGAATACCATCTCAAATTATTTGTGCAAAGAATTTTCAGTGACTGTTTTGGGGCTTGTTCATTTAAGGCTTGGGGAGAGATGTAATCAGTAGGCCTACATCTACAGTGGGACTATCACAAACATGAGCTGTCGTGATCACCATCCAGACAAAATGCGTCACTAAATTAGCAATGGTGCTAAAACCATATGTGCTTGTTCAGCTGTTGCAGCAGATAAAATGATAAAGTTTCTGATATACACGTGCAGTTCAACTCGCTCAACAAAAAGGGAATAAAAATAAATAAATACAAACACCTGTACAAGGTTTGCTTTCCATCTAATATATCAATATCTCTTCAGTGTTGAGTTTCTGAGAGGCAAGTGGCCCTTGTGACGTGAACTAGGGACCCTTACGATGTTTAGAGAATGTCAATACATTGGCTCATATCTAGAGGAGACGTGTTCATAGCATAACATTCAGAGTGGTGTCTACAATCTGAAGGGAAGGATCTTCTCACGCAAAACAGTGACAAACACAACCGCCCCCTACATCAGGTGCGACTACAAAAAGCCAAAATAAAAAAAAAATCCCACAAACACATCTGATCCGGTTGCCCCTTCCTCCCTTGGGAGCACAAATTGTATAAAACATTATAATACACACAAATCTTCAACAGTTTCAGCCATGGCATAGAGCCACGATGCATAGTCCCATACAGCAAGTCCAAGTATCCTCAACAATCACATCTATGGAGACCACAGATCCTAGAATAGCATTCACAAGCAGGAACTAGACACAATAGTAAGTGTCCCTTATATGGAAATGTGTTGTGTACAGCAGCTTTCTCTCTAGCATCACAGAATGGCAAATAGAAAAGAAAAATATGCAAAATCTACAAGAAAGTAAGATTTTCTTAAAAAAAGATAGATAGAAAAACTAAAAAATAAATTCAAAAAAATACTTTGAATAGAATGTTTAGGGCGCCTACAAAAAGAAGTTGAACACAATATACAAACAAATAAAAGTTGGATGTCTGACTGCAGCTGAAAAATACCACAATGCACCAACAGGTTTAATTTAGTCTTTAAAACCATGCTTTTAAATAAGCCAAAGAACGTGAGAAAACTATACATCTGTTCTGTAAGCACGTTTCTCCTTTTGCCACATCCATTATAAATGATAAAGCAGTCTTAATACCATCATATGGCAGAGCCTTATCATTTTCTATTATTCATCAAGAGGTCGAGAACTCAGAACTTAAAGGTCTTGTGTTCCAGCAGCTGAGCAAACAGTAATTGCAGAAACAGCTGACTGCTATATTAAACCATTCCCAATGGATATTATATACCCAGCACGCAGGTAAATAAACACTTTTCCTCATAAGTCTGAACCAGACCAAAACATACTGAGTGAGTAAAACTCACTGAGTGTAAAAGTACAATGTATAAACATAAAAAGGTATAGAATAGTTCTCTATTAGTTGGATACTAGAAAACTGAAGCAGTGAAGAAACGTAGGTCAGTTTTGAGGGAACTGTCCAGAACTTGAAAGTGAGCTGCACATAATGCCTTTTAAAACAGGATTCTAAACCTTATTTTTGGTTACCGTCTGCTTTTGATTTTTATTTAAAAAGGCCCAAAGCCTGTGTTCACATGGTAACATCTGCTGCTTGTTTTCACTTCCTTCACCCCACCAGGAAGCATGGAGTGGTGTTCCATGTAGACTACAAAAAGACATCAAAGAACCTTATCTGACAAGGATTAAGAGAAGACTTATTTTCTGATGCCTACTAATGTATGTCAGCAAGTGAGAGGGGTTTAGCAGTCAAACATTTAGGCTTTAGGCTCATAAGAGTAAACCAAAAAAAAAAAAAAAAATTTGAACAGAGAAAAAAAACTAGAGATGAAATCACACACCGTATTATGCAGTGTTGTGAAGAAACAAGAAAACAGAATAACCAAAAACAAGCACGGGGAACTGCATTACATAACAAAATCCTTAGAAACCAGAGAGATATCTAAGATTTACAGTAGCATTGCAAGTTCCACAGATCAAGCTATTAGAATAAAACTAGGAAGAATATTCAGCAAAATGAGAAAAACAATTCTAACATGTCAAGTACTGTATTTTGTATGCTTCTTGTACATCCATGTTTTTTTAACTAAAAAAAAAGTGTTAAACTTCCAATGTGTTTTCAATTCCTGGAATTTTCAATAACCATTACCCTATTCTAAACTTGCACAGCAGCAGTAGTTTACTCTATTATTTCCTTATGAAAGGAATCACAAAGATTATCTGAGGCACAGACAATGTTTTTGGGATCACCAATGAACATACCATTCATATTCTGAATGTATTCACATGGGTTTCCTTAAACGTTAGTGTGCTGCAGTGTACTCAGAGTCTCCAAACCATATGGACATTACCTGCAATTAAAATGTTGTAAAACACTATAGTATGCAAGCAAGACTCCGCAAAAAGATGCCATGAGTGGGACCAGTGTGCTAGGTCCAATGTGCTCTGCTTTTGATGCCCAACATAAAATCAAGGTCAAGGCAAGCTGTAAAAAAACAAAAAAAACAAAAAAAAAAAAACTGCAGAGCAATGTTCTGCATGCCCCATCAAGCAGTGAAGTTGTTAAGCCTCAAACCACTTCTGTTTAAGATCAGCATGAATTGCACACAGATGGTTGAATTCTCAACACAGCAGGTGATGTAGAAACAAAATAACAGGACCACAACAGTCACAGATAAACCCAAACAGCAGAGAACTTCAATATATAACTACTTGCTTATTTGAAACCAAAATTAGAAACTAGTTTTGTAACGTACACAACAAAAGAAGTTGGGGTAAAAACGGAGACTCCCTTCAATACAGTTGAAAGTTTCACACAAGCAAAGGGTGTGGGCAGTGTTTTTTTGTTTATTCTTGCATTCATGATGGTCACAATTATATTTTCAGTTGACAAAGCTAGCTAAAGCTGGAGACAATTTACAGTGTTCGACAAACCTATACATTTGCTCGCCCCGGGCGAGTGGATTTAACCCCCGGGCGAGTAAATATTGGCCCAAGCAGCACACGTTTGGTACTAGGTGGCGAGTAGATTTTTTTGTGTGGCGAGTAGATTTTTTGGTGATTTGTCAACCACTGACAATTTACATAACCAAATATCACTGACAAGGTGATATAAGGCTAGTGGAACTTGCATGGAAAAACCATGTGAACTTTAAAATGTTTTATATTTAAATTTAAAAAAAAACAAGATAATTTTTTTTCACATACTACTGGTTTGCACAAAAAAAGCAAAAATCTACTTTTAGATTTCAATTAAATTTTCTCCTTAAATGTGTTTGCTTTTCACCGAGGTTAGACGCCATTTTGATATTATTCCATAAGAGAATTTTGCAAAAAGGATTTTCAGACCAAGGATGAGAGACTAAAAGGAAATACTGTACCAGCAAATACGGTTTGGATATAATTATAATGCCCATAACACAAAAGCACAGATAAACCCAGGAAAGAAAATGATTGCGTAAATGCAGAGTAAAATGTGCGTACCCAATGAAGCACGCTCATTCTTCTCAGTCACCGTCATGTGTTTGACTATTCTTGCAAAGTGCTACCCTTCACTTCCAGCTATGTCAACTTGGAGTAGTCATTTCACATGACACTTGCAGCTGCTGAATTGTATCAAAGTGACCACAGAACCCAAACGTTGTTTGTTTGCGGAGGCTCTCATTGGAAATGGACATGCACATTCGATCACATGAATTGGAGCCAATTTAACCTAACAACTGGTTTATAAAAACAGGAAGTAAAGATAATAAACCATTATAGACAGCACTCTAAATAACGAATAAAAATCATGAAGTACAGGGTGCAAACGGAACAAAGTGGGCCCAAACAACCCCACTGAAGATCATAAAAAAACAAAAAAGGCTCCAGCACTTGTGCTGGAGCCTTTTTTGATTTTTAGGAAGTAAAGATTGTAATACATTTAATCATCCAGTGGTAGAGCATTCCTGCACCTCATCGTGTATACATAATGTCTTATAAGCCCCTCTATATAGATAGAGGATGTGTAGGAAACTGCATTATACTGAGCTACTGGAACAAGGTTGATCTGCTAATGCAGTGTTTTTCAACAAGAGTTCCTAGGAACGCCGGGCATCTGTAAAGGGTTCACTGTAATTTTCTGCTCATTTGAAAATTGGATCAAATACAGAAGAATTTACAATGCATCTGATCACAGAGTTGCTATTAGAGATGGTTGGGTGTCCCTCAGAATTACGCACAGGGCTCCTTAACCAAAAAAGGTTGGAAACCACTGTGCTAAGGCAATTGAAGTTCACTGTAAAGAACACTACACAATTTGTTACTTCTAACACAGAACAAGTGTTAAAGTGGCAATCCAAAACGGCAATTATTTTGGTTACTTTTTTTTTTTTTTAAACATTGTATTGAAGGGGGGGGGGTCTCCAAATCTGAACTCTGCTACTTTCAGCTCCGGGGGACCCCGGCTGCCGGCAATACTTGCCTCTGTAGGGGGTGATGGTAGCCGCTTTGCTCGGCTACCAGGGATCACATAATAGCCGCTGTTCAAAACTCCCACTCCCTGCGGGCCAGCAGGATGACGGGACATCGGT
This sequence comes from Ascaphus truei, assembly GCF_040206685.1. Taxonomy (NCBI): domain Eukaryota; kingdom Metazoa; phylum Chordata; class Amphibia; order Anura; family Ascaphidae; genus Ascaphus; species Ascaphus truei. The sequence goes on along the minus strand of NC_134484.1, from coordinate 425,636,283 downwards.
GTAGCTTCCTAAACTCCCACTCCCTGCGGGCCAGCAGGATGACGGGACATCGGTGTAGCTTCCTAAACTCCCACTCCCTGCGGGCCAGCAGGATGACGGGACATCGGTGTAGCTTCCTAAACTCCCACTCCCTGCGGGCCAGCAGGATGACGGGACCTCGGTGTAGCTTCCTAAACTCCCACTCCCTGCGGGCCAGCAGGATGACATGACATCGGTGTAGCTTCCTAAACTCCCACTCCCTGCGTGCCAGCAGGATGACGGGACATCGGTATAGCTTCCTAAACTCCCACTCCCTGCGAGCCAGCAGGATGACGGGACCTCGGTGAAGCTTCCTAAACTCCCACTCCCTGCGGGCCAGCAGGATGACATGACATCGGTGTAGCTTCCTAAACTCCCACTCCCTGCGGGCCAGCAGGATGACGGGACATCGGTGTAGCTTCCTAAACTCCCACTCCCTGCGGGCCAGCAGGATGACATGACATCGGTGTAGCTTCCTAAACTCCCACTCCCTGCGTGCCAGCAGGATGACGGGACATCGGTATAGCTTCCTAAACTCCCACTCCCTGCGAGCCAGCAGGATGACGGGACCTCGGTGAAGCTTCCTAAACTCCCACTCCCTGCGGGCCAGCAGGATGACATGACATCGGTGTAGCTTCCTATTGCTCCATATATGACGCGGGAGCTTATAAAAAATTAAAAAAAAGGGCAGAGTGATCCCAGCAGCCCCTTCGGAGGTATCTCTGGAAGCAGGGGACCGCGGAGCTGAAATTAATGGGGTTTATCTTCGGAGACCCCCTGTTTCAATCCTTGGTAAACAAAAAGAAAGGAATACAAAAACTTCGCAAAAAATAATCAATGGCTTGGACTGCTCCACTAACCAACGTTTGACACAAATGTGAAAGGGCGAATAGCAGGAAAGTAATTTTTTTCCAATGTGTGCCCAGAACATGCAGTACGTCAAAACGAGAGGAAACTCCATGTTCCCAGTAAAAAACATTTAAAAAAAAAAATACACAATTGGTTTCTTGATGCTGACAAGACTGACAAAGTGCTGGGTATTTAAAAGAAGCTGTGTGGTATGTAGGCAGGACAGGATGGCTGTATGAAAAGTTGGGAAAGGAGGAGGACTGGTTACAGAGCCAATAAGCAAAAAAAAAAATAAGTTCACAATAAGTTCACAAGTGCCCGCTTTATCTTCCTGTTTGTTTCTAAAAACATTACTATATAGTGAATACTTTCTTATTCTTTTACTAAAATAGTGTTATCTGTCCTACAACCCTCGCCTACTAATGGCAGTGACATGTTTACGGGTTTATATCTGGGTGACTGGTCTTTTCCCAATTTCTGACACCTATAAGCATTTTAAAAAGTTTGTTTGTAAACATGGTGAGCCAAGATTTGGGATGGGTTACATTTCCCCTGGTTGCTCCATTTGGCAGGTGTCCGTATTTAAAAAGGGGTAGTTCCAAGTAGTTATTTTTAATGCATCAGTGCAATTGGTATCCATAGAAAGCGCAGGGTTAATTAGGGGTTTTAAAGCAACATCTTAATTTTTTTACAAGATCGAAAATAAGTAATAGGAAGGAGTCTGCTTGTCAGGAACACTGATTTCAAGCTTATCAGCTACAGCACCTGTGTTTATCCATTTAACTAATGATGGCACCATAATTACTATATAAATACAACTAAACTAACAACGATTATGCTTAAATAATATCTTTAAGTGATAAGAGAATTTCTCAAACATTGTAAAAAAAAAAAACACTAACATTTTCATGGTAAAAAAAATGGTTGCAACACTTTTAAACACATGGGTAACGGGGCAGGCACAAGTTTATGGAGGTCCATGTTAAAATGGGTAAGAAGCAAAAAATTACACTATGCCGATTTGCATGTCAGTACCCCAAATCCTTAGCTGCAGTGGAAACATTGTATGCAAAGATAATGGGGAAGGCAGGTTTGGGGACCTGTAAATGTACTCACAATAGCTTTGTTTGCTGTATGGTAGAGGGAGTGTCGTCACTTTTTTTACTCACCCACACACACACACACACACACACACACACAACATTAAACCTAAACTTGCCACAGTCCTAAACTCGTTATTCGTTGGACTGCCCCTTTAAAAAAGGGTTTGCACAGTCCGTGCTCTCCCCTCTCCCATTTTATCCATTGGGTTTCTAATAAAAGGTGGGATAATGGTAGAGAATACACTTGATTGACCAATACTTCCCCATTAAGGAGGCCTCCAAGTGGAATTTAGATTAGTTTAAAGGCAAACAAACATGTGAGATAGATCATAAATAAAAATCAGTTCTGCAGTATGAGAATACTTTATGCTTGTTTATTTTATTTATTTTTAATTCAACTCAATGCCATTTTTAATGTTTTAAAGCAGGGTTGCGCAAACTTCTTGAGCTGCGGCCCACTTTCCGGGAGCCGCGACGTTCACGCCCCCCCTCCTCTCCCAATGGCTCGGCGTCAAATGACGTAGCGGGTCATGTGACGTCACGTGACCCCATCGCGTCATTTGACACGTTACCATGGCGATGCGTGACAGCACATGACCCTGCAGCGTCATTTGGCGACGCCGAAGACCCAGCTGACAGCAGGTAAGTTATAGAGGCCTCACCCGGCATTTAATTAGACTCTGAAACTGCCCACGCCCCCCCTGGAAATTCTCCCACCCCCCAGTTTGCGCACCGCTGTTTTAAAGCATCCTTTGATTTCTATAGCCGGTTTCCACCCACCTCCCCAGCAGTGCAAGATCTTTATAACACTTTCCTGCTTGTCATAATTTGTTGCCAACATTCCCAGTAGTTTGAGCTGCAAACTGCAACAATATATAACATTACCTTAGTAATACAAGGATACATTGTAGCTGCCGAGTTACACTGACTGAAAAATTGATTGGAACTGGGAAAAAAAAGGCAGCCATTTAGTTTGCACACAATCAGGATTTTAACAGATTTATAACAGGAGCACCAAACAATTGCCAGCTTATGTAAGAATATGAAATTCTACACGTCACATGCTTTACATATAAAAAGGAAAAAATAAATTAATATTAGAGAGAAAATGTAGTATTGCTGGTTTAGAAAGGGAGCCAATTCAATTCATAATTTACAAAAGATTTTTTTTTAGGGTGGTTGGTGCAGCTAGGTGGGGTTGTGTCATTTTAAGTAACTGATCACAATGCTAACAATTCCAATTACCCAGACCGAATTAGGAACCCTACATTTCATCTTCCCTCTTATTTGCTACCAAAAAAAAAGAAGCAAACAAACAAAGTTCAGAAAATCTTCCTTTGTCACCGCTTTATATGAAAACGTTGGTGACCTGAGGCAATGTAAAGAGAGAAGTGTGCAATGAACAAATAAACGCCACATTATCTGACATTTACTTGAAATGTAAGTAACGACATAGTGCCACACTTCTCTATATCCAATAGGGTTCTAAAAGGGAACCTGCTGCTTTAAAGAAGCATTCAAAAGTGGCTACATTATTTTTTTTGCAATGTTTTATAAATACCCTATTCCTATTGGATATAGAGAAGTGTGGCATTATCTAGTTACTTGCATTTCAAGTAAATGTCAGATAATGTGTCATTATCTGTTCATTGCACACATCTCTCTTTATATTGCCTCAGGTCACCAAACATTTACATATAAAGCGGTGGCAAAGGAAGATGGCCTGTTCAGAAATCTCATGTTCTGCAGGCCAATAGGAAGCCGTGATGTCATTGGCGCGGCTTCCTATTGGCCCATGTGATGCGGGAGTTTCAAACTTGAAAGCCCTATTGGCTGAACCGGAGAAGCTACCGGCACATACTTAGGTGTGTATTTCCGAAAGCAGGGGGTCAACAGAGCTGAAATTAACGGGGTTCAAACATGATATATAATCATGTTTGAGAACCAGACAACATAATATTTCAAGTGTAACACAACAAGGCAAATATTATAAGCCTGCAAAGCAGCAATAAGGAACAAAGAGTCATGGAACAGGTCCTAAAAGTATGGCCCATGTGCAAAATCAGGTGGCAGACAGCATCACGTGGGACAAATCAAGATAATAAAAAAAAGGGGGGGGGGAAGGGTAATACCTACACACCTTGGCCCCATGAGACGATAAACAGTATGAATTATAGCTTTTAATCCATTACTGCAGCAAACATCCTTCAACCCCCTCCAATCAGCAATAGGAAAAGGTCTAGGGAAAATGATATCCCTGCTTCTATTAATGTGGAGACACACACACACACACACACACACACACACTTTTGCTACTTAAGAAAAGTTTAAAAATGCTCTGCATCATGTTTTTGTTTTCATATATTTTCACCTACATCATGCAAGTATCAAGATATAGATTAATAAAGATGATGAAATACAGAGGTAAACCAATTACCTTTAGTTTAATTATTGCATTATAATAGGGAGATCAGATGCACTGTAAGGAACCCCGACCCCGATCTATGTTTTTGGTGCCTGAGCCAAAGAGAGATAAAGTGACTTGCCCAAGGTCACAAGGAGCCGACACAGGGAATTGAACCAGACGTGTCATTGCTCACAGAGTCAGTGTCTTAACTCACTGAGCCACTCCTAGACAAATGATTCCTATAACAATTTACAAGCACACAATACCATATTTAGTTACTTGAATGGTCAATTTAAAAAAAAAAAAAAAAAGTGCTTTACAGCTTAGCCCTGCTGCTAAAATTTGGTCCATGAGCAGAAAGTACCTGCTGTGCTTCCAAGATGTGGTCTGCACATACTAGTGCCAATATTGCCAATACTGTCAGGCAGAGACACTCATTGCACTGCCAGTACTGCTGTTCATATTCTCGTGCCTCGGGATAAAGATTATCTTTTAGAGCAGGGGTGCTTAAGTCTAGTCCTCAGGCCCAGCCCCTCCCCCAACAGGTCGGGTTTACAAGATATCCCATCTTCAGCACAGGTGCCTCAGAGGCTCAGTCTTCAACTTGAGTCTCCTGTGCTGCAGCCGAGATATCCTGAAAACCTGACCTGTTGGGGGACTTAAGCACCCATGCTTTAGATTTCCCGTTAAAAGGGGAGTGTCTCCACAGGCAGGAGTGTTGCAGCACAAGAAGGAAGCTAGCCACTCCGTACTTCCCCCTTCAATCGTGCAGCTCTACCCACTTTGCACCCTTCGCTTCAGAGAATAGGAAGACGGTCCAAGATGTAGAATGTCATGAAGCCAGAAGAGGGATTTAAGACAAAGGAAACAAACTTACCCAAGAGCAAAATATCACCAGAATTTTATTAGGATTATACAGAAGTAATTTAGGTTAAACACAGAGACAGAGACAGTATACACCCTCTCCCCCCTCCCCCCCCCCACCGGTGAATAGGGGGGCTGCATTAGGTTTTTTTATTATTCATTTTTAATGAGTGATAAGACCACCTCCTACCACCGTCGCAGAGGAAGAACAGTGAGATTTAAGCTGAAACGGAAAGGACAATTGTAAAGTGTCAGACCGGTAGTCCTGTCAATTTGAAATGTTTGGGTTACACATGGGCTCCTAAGTGAAAGGGAGTTCTGGACAAACTTCATTTAAGGCAACACAGGAAATAGTCAGAGACCCAACACCAATACCTACGGTGAACATACATTACAACATTACCGACACTTGGGTGCTACCCAATAGCCAAATGAGGCAATAAAAAAAAATAAAAGTCAGTGTAGAGACAGAATTGATTAACACTTCCCAAAACAGAGCCAGAAGCTATAATGCAGAGATTGAGAAATAGAAGATTATAAAAAAAAGGGGCTTGTAAATCAAACTATATTGGTATGAGGAGAAAAGGGAGGTAAACTAGATAAGGGACCCCTTACAAATACTTGGAGGATGATGTGAAGAGATTAGACAGCAATGTATGGTTATTTTCATCTGCAAGTGACTTGCTGCTTTGGTCAAGTGCTCTTTCCACTGTGCCGAAGGCATGAGAATCAGTATGTACAGATGAACTGATCCGACTATGCAGCGCAGATTAAGTAGAAATATTACAGCATTTCTCCAACTGACAAAACAAGTAACCACATCAACGTTAGCATATAAAAAAAGTCCAATTTAAAATATGCATTTGTAATAAATAATGGCACATTATTGGCATTAAAAAAAAAAAGCACTTTAAGCAGCCAAAAGTAATTTCTGCCTTTGCCCTCTTAGAATGTCCCCAAAAAAGTCTATTTACTTCCTTCCCTGTGGCTGGAGGGGGTCTGCCAAGCTTTGTGATGGGGCCCTTTCAACAGAAGCAGCAGTAAAAACAAATGGAATGTCACAGGGTCTCAGCCTGCTCAATTTTATAGGGAAAAGGCAAATATTAGCAACACACAAAAGCAGTCTTGTTCAGACACAGTGGTTCTATTTCAAATACTCAATGGCAGCAGAGGTTTACAGAGAAGTCTTCTTTGTGTCTGAGACAATACAGCACAATTTATTTTGCACAAAAATTCTCATGCAACCTAAGGCCGCGCATATAGTGCCGTCGATGTCGATGGCGATGGCGACATGATGGGTGACGTCACCCCAGGCAAAAGTTATATTTCGCCGGGCGGCTGCGTTGCGGGTTTCCTGAAATTTGATTGGTTCAAAAGGCTGTCACATGAGGCGACAGCCCTTGAAAAATCAAATTTTGCTGGCTACCAGTTTCCGTGACGGCGCTCCGTCGCATTTTCGCCGCCGCGCTTACTATAAGCGCACGCGGCGGCGGCAATGCATTTGTTTTCGGGCGACGTTGCGTCACCGGCACTATAAGCACTGCCTGATAGTAAAATATCTAACATTATCACTGGTCAGGCCTCAAATCTAGATAGTACCAAGCACACTTAGTGTCCCCTCTTATCTAGCCATGTCTCAGTACAGATTGACTTGCTGGCAGGTAACTTTGATTTTTCCTCATTTGAGGAAGCTACTGAGATCACGAAACATCAAGGATTCATCCCTCAGGAATGTGTTGCAGCGGTTGCATATTCCTTGTGGCCCAAGCACTGCTGACAAAACACCCGATGTAGGACGGATTGTTGCTTTAAAATGTTTTGTAATTTAATGATTTGCCCTATTTTTGCAATAAAAATGGGAAAGCACCTCCGTTGCTATAGCTCCTGTCTGGAAATCATGGAGACAAAAAACGGAAATTAATATGGGATTCAGACCACTGAATCATATGATGTTACCAGACAGTACCAAAAATAAGACAATGGGATTGGCCCCAAACACTTGTCCTCTTTCACTGTTCTGTATCATTTATAAAAACGTAAAAATAGTGTGCAGAACACTAATGGGAGATTAAACGCATAGACATACAAATATGATGAAGTAGAAAAGATCTCACCCGGTTATTAAGCACATTTAAAAATCAGACTACCCTCTAACCTTTGTTAAGTTGACAAACAAACGGCAGCAAGTAGGAATACAAAATACAAATTGGTGGTATGGAAAAGCAAATTACATTGTTTTCAGCCCCGTGATAACAGATGCCAGGATGCCAGCATCTGCACAAGACAGCCACCTTTCCTGTGTCTCGTTGTACACGTCACAACATCATCTGTGGCTCAGATATTGACCCCTAGAGCAGTAAAAAGTAAAGTAATAGCTGTGAGGTGACTTAACAGTGGCGCAGTGGAATCAGTCCCAATAATCTCCCATTCGTTTTATCTAGTGTACAGCATGTTGCATTTTGGTAAAGATAACCAAACTCAGTCCCAATAATCTCCCATTCGTTTTATCTAGTGTACAGCATGTTGCATTTTGGTAAAGATAACCAAACTCAGAAATGCATATGAGATGTACTGTAGAAGCCCGTGGGAACGAAATCCCCAATGACACCCGTACAGTGATTGAAATAGCCATGGGAAACAGAAGGTGCATCAATGCTGTGACATTCTGAAGTAATGCACTATGGCAAAAGCAGTTTTACAAACGGCAGCCAGCTGCACATACAAAACAAGGAAAGGTGCCTGCGCTTGTGGTCCATATGGCAGCAATGGGTTTTAAACAAATGTGGAGCAGCAGACACCGGCTACAAACGGATCTGTTTCAACAGGTTTTCCTATTTTTCACCGTAACTACAGTCAAAAGCACACTGCTATCTTGACGGGGGTGTTAATGTTACTGTCAACCAGGTAAACAAGCATTTTAGGAGTAGTCCCTAATAAGGTACAGTGACATGTCAGAGATTCCCAACATGAGGTTTGGGAATACCTAAAACTTTGTGAGGGGTCTCCAAAAAAACAAAATGCAATGGTGGATCCCAGGCAGTATGGCGAGTTCTGAGCCCATATAGAGACTCTGCACTTAGTAAGGCCCAAACTGCACCTCAGTGTGGGTCGTAAAGCTGTTAATTACAGCAGGAGCCACGCAGTCACCGCAGCAAGGCACTGTGGGGTGTGACTTTGGAAGCTCCTGCTTTAATTAAGAACAATACAAACCGGCGCCTAAAATGTCCAAAATCTGTCTGATATAGTCCAAATGAAGAAAACTCCAAAGCTGTGCTTTAACTGCTGTACTTCCAATGTTGGATGAATCCACAGCCAATTGACTCGTGATATATGAAAAAGAAATAATAGTGCAATACTGTTGATCAAACAAACATGTAACACAAACACAGGACAAACACCCACTAAAACAATAGACAATAAGAGCAAGGCTGAAAAAGAAAAGCTAATTTATTACAATAAAAGATAAAAATAACAAATAACAATAAGCAGGCAACTGGTCCAGTCTGTTTAAAACTGGAATCCTACTCACAAGATTCTGGGAGTAAAATCACAGTGTACTGCAGTCTTAGGCTTTGCTCCCACTGCGTCCGGCGGGGCGCGCAGCCGCGTTCCTCACCAGCAGGGGTATCCTTTCCTAGCCGGTCCCAGTCCCCCCCTCGCTGCACGGCTCACAACGTGCTGTGACGCAAGAAAATTGTGATCCCGAGCGGTGACGCGTCACGTGGTGCGCTGATGAGCCTATCAGCGGCGGGGGCGGGAGCTGTCAGACAGCTTCCTCCACAAGGTAGGGTGTGTGTGTATCAGCGTGTGTGAGGAGGGCATTTGTGGGGGAAGGGAGAGGGAGCAGGAGCTGCTTACCTTCCAGCCGCCCGCAGCAGCTCCCTCCTGCAGCCCGGGAGACCGAGCCCGTGGAGGGAGGGGGGGGGGGCAGTAGCGGGTCCCGCCGCTCAAACCACGCCCCCTCCTCCTGCTCCTGCTCCCGGCTCCCTACAGACCGCATATCGCGGTCTGTGCATGTCAGCGCGCCGCCTGTCTGCAGTGCGGGCGTGCTGACTGAGGGAGCGGGGCCTTAGCCTTATGCCTCGGTCCCGCTGCGCTTGGTGGCGCGGGCGGCCACACACGAGTTCCCCACCAGCAGGGGAATCCTGCGGAGCCGGTCCCGGTCCCCCCTGGCTGCACAGCTTACTACACGCTGTGGCGCGTCAGCCGCTATGGGATACAAGAGAATGGTGATCCCTAGCGTTGACGCGTCACGTGGTGTGGCTGTGAGCCAATGGGGAGGGGAGGCTTCGGGAGGAGAGGCTTCGGGGAGCGGGGAGGAGTGTGGAGTGAAAGCAGCGTGAGTGCCTGTCTGTGTGTGTGTCTGAGTGCGTGCGTGCCTGTCTGTGTGTGTGTATGTGTGTGCCTGAGTGCGTGAGTGCCTGCCTCTGTCTGTGTGTGTGTGTTGCTTTACTTACCTTCAATCAGCAGCCCGAGCCGTGGAGGGAGGGGGGGAGAGTAGCGGGTCCCTCCGCTCAAGCCACGCCCCCCCTCCCGCTCAAGCCTCCCACTCCCGCCCACCTCCCGCTCCCTACAGACCGCATATCGCGGTCTGTGTATCTCAGCGCACCGCCTGTCTGCAGTGCGGGCGCGCTGACTCTGGGAGCGGGGCCTTAGCCTTGGGAACAGCTTCTCCTCTGGTGGCGTCAGGCTGTTCTCCTGAAACTCTCCGACGCTTTCCCACTCCCATGTTAAGGGAGCAAAGTAGATCAATGGAGAGTAAGCTCCAGGTGATGATAGTCCTTGATTCAATAGCTCTTAGGAGGGAGAAAGACCAGCATTGGGTCTATATCCAATAGAATGAAAAAGACCTGTATTGCACTATTATTTCTTTTTCTTTATTTCATATATCACGAGTCAATTGGCTGTGGATTCATCCAACATTGGAAGTACAGAAGTTAAAGCACAGCTTTGGAGTTTTCTTCATTTGGACTATATCAGACCGATTTTGGACATTTTAGGCGCTGGTTTGTATTGTTCTTTGTTGTATATTTTTTTTACTGTGTTTGGGGTCAATTTATTCCTGGCAGCCTTGCCTAGTAAGGGCTGGGTTTTTCCAAGTGTGTTTCACTAGTTTGCACTACACATATATTGTTTAGCTTCTAGCGCTAATTGCACCACTCTTTTTCCATTTCTCCTGCAGTAATTGACAACAATACCTCCCATGCTGTACACACACACACACACCAAAGTGCAGGTTGGGGATTTATCAAGCGTGTGTTCCCACAAATTAGACACTATACCGCCTGCGTCGGTAAAAAACTGTTAGAAAGCGTCCGAGCAGACAATCAGATTTAGTATTAGAGGTTTGCAGAAGAAATATTTTCTAGCAGAGGAGCACAATGTAAAAAAGGTTGGGAACCACTGCAATATATTGCATTCGCAGTCTGGTCAGGGAAGCTAGAAGCCCCATTTGTGCAGTGTAACAGCTTCACAATGTATTGAATGGAGACCTATGACTTGGTTGCTCCAATCTCTTGAATTACTGCCTTAGCCAAGTATAAAGACAGTGTTGCTCCACGCTGGGGCGGTCTCTGTGATTGTGTTGCACTGTAAAGCTTAGCCTCTTGCTGCTGTCTGCCGTAGGGACTCCACAAACCCTTATGAGGAGTGAGCTCCTTTTCAGGAGACTCACAGAAACTGAGAAAATTGGCAGAAGGCGCACTGAGCTGCTAAAACATTTCTTTAATACAACCCCACAAAGGGTATAACAAATATAATATGACCAAAAATATAGGCAATACACACAGTGCACAAATAATGAACACAAATAATACAATAGACTCACAATTGCCCAAAAAAACGGAGCGTGATGCCGGAGAGCTCCGGTTTAACAGCTGGGTGCAGTGGATGTAAAAGGTCGGGACCAAAACCGCTCGCTCACACTGTGGGAACCCGCCCTCTCACGGACGTCACTACAGCTGGAAGTCCGCGAAGCCGCCTCACGTGAGCTCGGAGCTCTCCGGCATCACTCCATGTTTTGGGGGCAATTGTGAGTCTATTGTATTATTTACTTGTGTTCATTATTTGTGCACTGTGCATATTGAATATATTTTTGGTCATATTATATTTGGTATACCCTTTGTGTATTTTTGTTAAATACGTGTTTTAGCTGCTCAGTGCGCCGTCTGCCAATTCTTTTCAACTGCATTAACCCCTTACAGGGCCGCCGACAGGGGAGAGCTGGGACAATTGTCCAGGGTCTAGTGGCTGCAGGAGGCCTGGCTGCTGGTCCACTCATTGCCGCCGGGTCCCAGCTGCGGGCATTCCTCACCGGTTGTCCCACGCTGAGCTTCTGATGCTGGCGCGTGGGTTATATGTATTTGGGGGGTGAAGGGGGTTATATGTATTGTGGGTGCTTGTTTTTTCTTTTTTTTTTATATATGTATTTGGGGGGTGGGGGGTTATATGTATTTGGGGGGTGGGAAGGTTTTTTGTATTGGGGGTGGGATTTTTGGTGTGTATTTTGTGAGGGGCACTGTGTGAGCGGGATTGAGTGAGAGTGGGGTAATTGATATGGGGGGAGAAGAGAGGGGGGGAGAAGAGAGGAGAGAGGGGGAGAACAGAGGAGAGAGGGGGGAGAACAGAGGAGAGAGAGAGGAGAAGAGAGGAGGGGAGTGAGGAAGAGTGGGAGTGAGAGAGGGGAGAGAAATACAAGGGAAGATGGAGGTAAATAGAGGTGTGCCGCGAGGTGTAAAATGGGAGAGTTCGTAAGAACGCCGACACAGTCCTTGGTCCTGGGAAATCTGTCTGTGGCACTGGCCCCTTATCAAGTAAGCCCGTGATGCGCGGCAGCCAAATATATGGCAGCAGCTGTGTAACAAAGCAGAAATGATCTGCCCAATGCTTGAAAATTATGCAATTTGCACACAATAAAAAGGGAGGCAATCACATATAAAAGCCTGTCTAGTTACAACTGTTAATCTGTGTGATCACTAGAAAGGATTAAAAGGGGTGGGGAACTCTCTGGGAAAGGTTACTTACCCTCAAAATACAAAGTTTACCTCCATTTGCAGCAACTAGGTTCTGGGATAATCCAGGGGTTATCAACTCCAGTCCTCAAGACTGGCAATGGGGTCTTGAGGACTGGAGTTCAGAACCTCTGGATTAATCCCTTTGTTTCCCCAGGGGCAGCAATGCTTTGCAAAGCTAATGGGTTAATATCAACTCTAGGAATTTTAGCAAAAAAACATTTTTTTAACTTTAAGTCCATTAAACAAGTTGTTCAAATAAAACCACCAATACATGTTTACTTTGCAACACATTGTAGCAGGCCACACTGGCATGGAAGGTGCAGATCAGATAATCTTAGAGCAAGATTCAACCAATGCTCTTTTCTCTCACTTGTGTAAGGCAGGGAAATATTCTACACCACACTACAACTGGATGTTAATATTTTTTTTTTTTTTTAATTTAGAAAAGTATTTTACCAGGGGGGGAAAAAAACCCACGCACTGAGCATTAACCTCACACTGTCAAGTATGTCCCGGGCACAAAATAATGTTGACATCACAAATTATAGTTACAAACATGTTTCAAGTAGGAAGCAGGTGAAGTCTTGAAGGCATTTAGGCAGGAGGTGAATTTGAATGACTGGTAAATTGCTCCACAAGTGTGGTGTTTGGCAAGAGAAGGGAGAGCAACCATATTCTTTATTGTACCTTGGAACCATAAGCAGGAGACAGGCAAACAAATACACAAAAGACACGCTATCACACTGATGCATTGCAAAAGCACCGTCTGCAAGGAAGTGTACAATACAAAGGAAAGGAGGGATGGAATACATATATATTGGGGACGGCTCTCTGCGATGTATGGATTTATATTGCAACCTGTAGACTGCTATTCTGAGCTTCATGCTGTAGCCCCACTACAAATCCTATGCAAACAGTTACATGTTGCAAACCCCTTTGGGGACTTGCATGAATGATGCAGGCCAAGGGCCCCTGAATGAATATGTAATTATTATTAGTTTAAAAAGGTAACAACACATCACAGTGTGATCAGGAATTGGGGTACGGACATTAAAAAGCAACAGTTTTATCAAACAGTGCAGGTTGAAGCAGTAGCTATGGGGCAATTATACAACAACAGCGAGTGAACTCAGCTCCATGTCAGCTCCTTCGGCAAGTCAATGTCCCTGTGCCTCAGGCACAAACATTACACTGTATACCGTTTGGAGCTGGACTCAGGGCAAAATGTAAGGTACAGAGCTGTGTACCTCATCAGAACTGTATAAGAAAAGGAAAAAAAATTGTATTGTAACTACTACTACTGTGAAGCGCTATGTACATTAATGGTGCGATATAAATAAAGACATACAATACAAGTCAAAATGGGTCCGAGAAAATTCTACTACCAAAGAACTTACAACCCAAGTATGTTTACAAACAATAGCAGAATAAACTTTAAAAAAACTAAAATTGTCCGATTTCTTTAAATGCATTAAACACCACATTGGCGTCACATTGTCCTGCCTAAACACAGCCTTCACCCCCAGAGACATAGCAGCTGTGTTCTTCAAAAAAAGTGTATTTGTCTGTAACACCTTTTTTTAAAGGACCAACAAGACTTCTTATAGAGTTTTCCAAAGTACCTGTGTGCATATGAAACGGAGATCAAGTCACAATTACTGCTCCAATACACCTCTGACCCCCCCCCCCACCCCAAACAAGCCAAGATAATACACATCTGCTGCCACTATGCAATGAGGAGGTGATCCACTTACACACCAGCTCCCCACAGACTGTCACCACACAGTTACAAGTCGTGTCCTCAGACAGCAGATGTGAGATCACCTGCCCACACCCATCACTGTCCCATCAATAGCCAATCTGATCCCGGGCACAATAAGGGGCCACACACACACAGAGACACACACACACACACACTATTCCCTTGTTATTAAAGGCATGATCCTCCCAGAGTACCAACCTTACACGTGAAGACATCTATGAGGTTTTGAATGCGGCTGTACCCATCATCTAATCTATTAAGAAGCCTAATGCAAGTCCCTTAAAAAAAGGTGTCACCCTACAATCAATCTACAGAGCCACCCCCCCCCCCCCCCTCACCCACCCTCCACACACAGATAGCCACTGGATAAACCGCTATATACTTCAATGGGGTGACCCTGGCGGACTTCACAGAACTGTGTACTGCGGTAAGAGCCGCTGTTAGCGCTGCAGAGTAGCGCCCCCTGGTCAGTGCCCCTGTGTTAGCGCTGCAGAGTAGCGCCCCCCGCGCCCTCCCCTTAGGACCGGTGCATGCTCTCGCTTACCTGCGCCCGCCGCACACCTGCCCCTCTCCCCGGCTCACGCGCACTCCAACAAACTTTCCCCTCACTGCGTCTCCCTCTCACCCCGCCCCGGGGAACAGCCCGGCTGCAGAACAAAAAAAAACTGTGCCCAAGGTGCAGGCAGAGCTCAGTTACAGCTGCTTCTGCAAGAGACCTGACACTCTCCTCCCTCGTGTCTCCCGCCCCCCCTCTCTCTCTCTTTTCCGCGTGCACCCTGGAGTCGATTCCCCGAGACACATGAACGCGCGGCTCGCACTCACCTCCAGCGCGGGCTCGCACAGTGGCAGCTCCCCGGGGCGCGCACAGCCTCTGCCTCCTCAGCAGCTCCAGGGTTCCACATGCACAGCGGCTTCCGGGCTGAGGCGGGGGCTGCAGGGCCGCTTTATTAGCAGTGTCAATACCTGGGCGACACTTTTTTTAATAAAAATGGAGGGGCAGCTGCAGAGTGTGATGTTATATTTACTCTGTACTAACAGAAACAACAGGGTGTGTTGTTAAAGGAAATCAGTTGTATTAAACAAATAAAGGCGCGTGTAAATCAGAAAGTAATGGTGCCCGGGGCCACCCGTTCTCAGCAAACATTGCTTTCTGGGCTACAAGGACGTTACAGCAACCGTCACACAGACCAACTGCCCGTGTTCATGGGTCCCTGATATATAACGGAACACTTATTATTTTTCTGGGGTCTCCCAGACGATAATTCCTTCATCCAAAGGAAGTGTGACAATTTACACGGATTTGGATATTATCCCAATTATAAAACCGGCTTTCAAGTGATGTCCCGACTGACCACAGCCATCCCTTCCGCAACTAAATACACGTTTAAGGTTTATATTTTTGTAGTTTGCACTTCTCGGGTTGTTATAAAAGTGTAATTGTAGAATTTAAAATGACCCCTTTCCTGGTTTGACATTTTGCGAGTTCTTCAGTATATTGCAATAGCTGTTAGCAATCGCAAACAGCTTGGACACTTAAACGGCCATTAACAATCGCTATCACAATATCCCATTGTATGCAAATCAATACGTTAAATAAATGAATTGAAGAGAATATTATTATTATTTATTTTTTTAAGTTGCACGTTTAACTTAGTTGATCTTTTAGGTTTCTTACAAACCAAATTTGTTCAACATATTCCATAGCGCAGTACAATAGGGTTGAAGGACGAAAGACAATACAATATAAAAACATTAACATACATGTTATAGTAGTTAAGGAGGACCCTATTCCAAGGAGCTTACAATCTATAAGGAAGGTTAAGTGGAAACATAGGGTAAGCGGCGATGAGTTGTCCTGATCACATACTCCATTGCGAAGTGGGATCACCATTTAACAGGTTATAGAATCTGTGGATCAAAATATAAATAAAACAGGAGCCATCCAGAATTTGTAGGAGCCAGAGTTTGGTAAAGAGGAGAGTGGCCCCTCTCACGTAATCCACACAGAAAGTCCCTTATACTCCTGCCCCAAGGTTGCTAATCTTTCAGAAATTAGAGTGCGAGTGGGCATACTCCCGGAGCTCTCCCCTTGCCAGCCAGAGTAAATGCAGTGCTAACTGACCTGTCAATCGCCACCGCTACCGGCAACCGCGCCCAATCATGCTTTGCGATCGCGCTACCAAAGCAGGATTGGGTACTGTTGCCAGTCGGGATTTTGACTGCTCAGTCAGCACTGCAGCATATGCGCCCCCATATAGTTATTTATGCATTATTGCTGTGCAGGAAGTTTCCATAGTGTAAATGGGCCAGCAGTCCAAACTGTCGTTTATTTTTTTTTAATTTGTTCCCCCCCCCCCCCCTTTAACATGTGCATCAAGAAAAAGAAAAACACAAAAGCGCACCAAGATTGAGATATACAGTGTATTATAGACAATTAAAATTAGTAATATACACTTACATGGATAAAAACTTTATTGATCCTGATCACGATCGTGACTTCTATGGTGAGGCAACAGTAGGGATGAAGGGGGATGATTTCCGTCTCTGCAAACAAGCCCCGCGCGCTGGGACTGTGTCTCTGGCTATGCTGCGTTTTCAGCTCCACACGGTTGTCAGCGTGATGGCCTGCGTGACGCGCATGCGCGGCGGATAAGGCCCCCAATAGTAGTCCCGAAGATGCCTGCCCGTTTTCAGTCTTAGATCGTGATTTGTGGAAAAAAGCACTTGTGTGAAGACTGGCTGTATGGGAAACAAGCCAGCAACACCCTTCGCTTGGTTTGGGTCCACATATTAAGGAAGGGTGTTGCTGGCTTGTTTCCCATACAGCCAGTCTTCACACAAGTGCTTTTTTCCACAAATCACGATCTAAGACTGAAACCGGGCAGGCATCTTCGGGACTACTATTGGGGGCCTTATCCGCCGCGCATGCGCGTCACGCAGGCCATCACGCTGACAACCGTGTGGAGCTGAAAACGCAGCATAGCCAGAGACACAGTCCCAGCGCGCGGGGCTTGTTTGCAGAGACGGAAATCATCCCCCTTCATCCCTACTGTTGCCTCACCATAGAAGTCACGATCGTGATCAGGATCAATAAAGTTTTGATCCATGTAAGTGTATATTACTAATTTTAATTGTCTATAATACACTGTATATCTCAATCTTGGTGCGCTTTTGTGTTTTTCTTTTTCTTGGAACTGGGTATCGCTGTTGGAGTTCTCTGCAGAGATCCACATTGGAGGTGGGGGAAGACACCTTCAACATCAAGAGCTGCAAAAGATTAGAGAGGAACTACTATTCCAATTTCCTAAAGAGCAAGAGCGCGGACTGGACACTCTTTCTAACATGTGCATCAATACAATTCACACAATGATAAGTAATTAGCTAAATTGCCGATCGATCCGTTCTCCTGTGTTCGATCAGCGAAGATTCGGCTCAAGGTTCACAAAATGTCTGTCAGCGCACAAGAAGAGGACTAATAATTCAATGTTATGTGGGAAGATCATGTGACCAGGCAGTCACTAGATACAATTGGTGCACTCCAAGAGAGGGCAGGGCTCAAAAAGGGGTGTGCCAGAACCTGTTTCAGAAGAGGAAGGGGATGTGATTTTGTAACTGGTTGCTATAGAAACAAAAATGCTTGTTACTACATTATAATACATTAAAAATGTCATACAGAGTTGTTTAAAAAATGAAAAATGCTAAAAGTATTTTCTAATAGAACAGAACTAATTTATGTAAAAACAAACAAACACACACCTAGAGGCTATTGCTTGGTCTGCAACTATAAAGAAAGCTTCAAGTCATGTTTCTCACACATGATTCTCATTTATAATGCACGGGACACCATTTAGACCTGATTGAAACGAAAACAACATTGAGGTGCGGGCTTTGAAACACATATTATTGCTTTATAAACATTGTTCAAGCATGCCACATTATGATGTTACTTCTCAAGGTGAATGCTTCAGAACGGCACTCCCTACTCACGGGACTATGCGGTCAAACTCGTAAATTGCATTTATTGAAAAGTAATATGGCTGTGACCTCTTCTAGAACTATTACTGCAATTTCTCACTGGCTCAAATAATGCAAAGTCAACATAAAGGATACATTGTATTAAGGCAATTTTGGAGCAATATTAACACAATGAGCATAATTTGCAACGTGGTCCTCTATGTATCAATATGTCAAACTCCTTCTTAGGGAGGAGTTACATGACAGATTATAATGAGATCAAACTCTGCGCCTCCTAACTTCACTTTTTCTCCCTTCAATCTGTCAAAACAATCTACTACCTTTCAGGTGGTGTGACTTTCTGCTTTCCAGCAATCTGCACCAGACGTATGCAACAGTTTAATACATTTGACAAAGTTGTGCTCCAAATATGGTACAATGAGAAGCTACTTTTATTTTTAATTTTTTTTTTAAATACTCATATTTTATTGGTTTTAAAAACAATTCAATACTTATACAACAATGAATATTTCGGGGGGGGGGGAGGGGGGCCCGGGGCGACATTTGGAACGTGGGTATAGAAGGAAAGAAAGGGGACGGGGGTATGGGCAGGGGTTCTAAATTCCAGTCCATTTTTCGATGTGAATCAGTGCATCGTCTTATTATCGTCTTATTATCAACAAATCTTGGTTACAAAATTGCAATATTACAATACTGGTAGGTATTGTTTTAAGTGGGTACAGGTAGGTGTGAAGCTTGAATCTCTGGCACTCTGCTCCGTAAATTACAAAGGCTCCTAGAGCTGATTAGTCATCCCAGGTCCCAGGCGCTAACATTCTCAGAGTAGGACTGTGGAGCTAGTAAGTACTTTGGGTGTTGAGCCTTGCATACTGTGGTGTATCACACACCTAGAATCTGGAGCAAGAGTCTTAAGGAAACTTGTTATTCTCTCTATTTGGAGAACACACCAAATTTTGTTTTTGATGTATAAAGTTGGGGGGGAGTTCTGCTTTTTTCCAATGTAGGGCTATGGCACACCTTGTCGTCATTAACATATTACAAATTAATTTGTTTGTGTGTTTGTCTAGATCTGGGGTAATAAACATTACCATGGGTCCAACCTCAATATAAAGCCTAGGACATTCTGTACCAGCCTCTGTACTTTAGTCCATAGAGAAGCTACCCTCGGGCAGGACCACCATATATGTAGAAAGTCGGACCGTTGTCCACACGCTCTGTGGCAGATGGGAGAGGTCCCCAAGAACATCTTCGAGAACCGCAATGGAGTTAGGTACCATCGGTACAGGACCTTATAGGCCTTTTCTTTTATGAACCTACAAATGGACGTCTTTGATGTGGCCACGAAGATGTGCTCCCATTCTTCAGAGTCTAATACCCTAACTAAATCCCAAATCCCAGTCCCACTTGTTTGTAAATCTGCTCGCCTCCTGTGGGCAAATGAGACATATTGAAGAGTAGAAAATAGAAGTAATCTTTGATTAATTAGGGGAATTGAGGCAGATCTGCTTGTATACTGTTAGTCCAGGTTCAAGATTTAATTTTTGTGCGATGCCCTTTAGCTGCAAGTAACAGAACATCTCTCCACTTCACAGATTATGGTCAGTGGGCAGAGTTTCAAACAGTTTGGGCCCAGTGTCAGATATTAGATCTCTTACCCCTGTTATTCCTTCAGTTATCCATTCTCTGAAATCTTGGATTCTGACTGGAGGACTGTCTGCCCTTATTGAATAGATGAGTAATCAGGGAGCACTTGATAGTTAGGTGAAATCTCTCCTTGGTTTGGGTCCACATATTAAGGGAGTGTGTTATGGCAGGTAGAAGGCATCTCACCTTTTCTAACCCTGCTTTGGGTTGCCATAGTACTGAGTCTATTTTGTGTGGGTGTAGGAGCGTCACCTCCAATACCATCCACCTCCTCAGTAGGGGGTTTGCATGCCAGGTTACTAGCTGCCCCAGCAGCATGAATGAATACATGGGAGGCCGAGACCTCAAGATTCTTTGGGTCTACTTAGAATGGTTCTGCTAACCCTTTGATCTTTATTTGACAAGATAAATTTAGTAATGTGGGATTGCAGATCATTAAAGACTCCCTGTGGAACTGAGAAGGAGGGGGGGGAGGTGGGAAGAAGGACGGGGGAGGATAATGGAGAGGAAGAGAGTGGGGAAGGGGGGGTGATTGAAAAAAGAAGGCTGGGTTTGGATATAGAGGGAAGGGGGTTGTTATAGGGAAGGAGGGTTGGGATGGTACCTGTAGATCCTGCTGCTATCCCCTTCCATCACTCTCAGCCCCCACACAGAGTATGCCCTGCCACCAAATCTGGGTAGGCTGCCCTGCTCCATGTGTGGGAATGCACCAGGAGGAGGGAGGGAGTCCCCAGATACAATAGTCAGGAGGGGTGAGTCACTACTTTTTATTGACAAACACAGAGTACCACTATTGTTTTATATACAAAATCACCAATCATTACCTGTGCTGCTGGTTCAAAGGATAACAATCATCCAGTCTTGAATAAAATGGAAGGATCCAGTGCTCCACGGATTTTCAAAAGTTCAAAATGTATTGCGCCATACACAACATATGGCAGCGCGCATGCCAGCATACGTGTCACCGCGCTTTGAGCGTCCACGCACACATACAGCCACTGGGGCCTGCCCCATAGAAGGCTGTGCTGTGTGGCGCACACACCGTAGCACGCGCCGGCGTGACCATGGGGACTCAGCCTAAGGCTGATCCCCCGCTGTGGTCGGCGGCGTCCACAGCCGTGTGCGCTCGGGCCACCAGCCCCTTACCTGATGTGTGCCTGTCCCCGCTGCCTCCTTCCGACAGGGCTGACTGTGTGCTGTGACGCGTCAGCCTGCCGGAGCGACCAGCGGCGTGTGTTCTGCAGCTCTTCCGCGTCACGTGGTGCACGAGTCAGCCAATGGGGAGGGATGGAGGGGAGGAGGAAGGAGCTATGGGAGGGAGCCGGCTTGGGAGGGAAGTCTGTGTGTTAGGCAGCCATGCATAGCTCTCTCCCCTCCTTCCGTGCATAGCTCTACCTGTTCGCCACCCCCGCGCCCCCCACCCCATATCTCTACGGTGCCCGCTTTGCAGGCTGCCCTGCTCTGTGTTTTGGCCGCCCCCACCGACCTGTTTTGGACCGCCCCCCCGTGCCGAAAAAAGTTATCTGCAGACCGCAAATCGCGGTGCAGTAACTTCCACGCGCTGCCGGCAAGTAAGGCAGCCGTGCGGGCGCATGCAGCGGGGCCTTAGCCTAAGGCAGCAGTTAAACTGATACAGTAAATTGTTTACATTTTTCAATTTTAATGCCCATTTAAATATGCTTCCATTTCTTTTATGAAGTCAAATATTTTTCAGTTGATTTCCAAATGTCATTTTTGTGCACAAAAGGGAACTGCAGCTTGAACAGTATATCAAATCCCAAGAAAATCATTTTAGTCCATGGATAAAGCAGGTCTTCCTTGCAGCAGAGATGGGGTGACATCTGATGAAGGGCACCTCGAAACGTCATACTACCACCTCTTTGCCTTTTTGTATTTTGTAGAGTTTTTAATTAATTATATTTCACGTTTGTTGGGATTTGATATAATCATTTATGTTAAATGAATTACTTCCATATATATTTGTATATTTGAAATTCAGTGCAGGGTCATTTTTGCTATTTGTTATTTTGGCAGAGGAAGAGTAGGGGAGTAGTGTGTCCCCATCTTAGTCAATGGCACCTCTTACCTCAGTAACTGGCACCTTTTACCTCAGTAACTGGCACCTCTTACCTCAGTAACTGGCACCTCTTACCTGTGTAACTGGCACCTCTTACCTTAGTCACTGGCACCTCTTACCTCAGTAACTGGCACCTCTTACCTCAGTAACTGGCTCCACTCACCTTAGTCACTGGCTCCTCTTACCTTAGTCACTGGCTCCTCTTACCTCAGTAACTGACTCCTCTTACCTCAATCACTGGCTCCTCTTACCTTAGTCACTGGCTCCTCTTACCTTAGTCACGGGCACCTCCTAACTTAGTCACTGGCTCCTCTTACCTTAGTCACTGGCACCTCTTACCTTAGTCACTGGCACCTCCTAACTTAGTCACTGGCACCTCTTACCTTAGTCACTGGCACCTCTTACCTTAGTCACTGGTACCTCTTACTTTAGTCACTGGCACCTCTTACCTTAGTCACTGGTACCTCTTACCTTAGTCACTGGTACCTCTTACCTCAGTCACTGGCACCTCTTACCTTAGTCACTGGCACCTCTTACCTTAGTCACTGGTACCTCTTACCTTATTCACTGGCTCCTCTTACCATTGTCACTGGCTCCTCTTACTTTAGTCACTGGCTTCTCCTGAACAATATTATTTGATTTTCATTTTATTATTATTTTTTATTTGTTATGTTTCAGGATGTTCTTCTCTTTATGGAAATGAGTCTTTGCTCTTTGCAGCAAAGATGTAAAGATTTTCTTACAATTGTGCAGAGGCCACAGTGGACCTGAAAAGAAGCGCCCGGCTTAATTTTGTTTTTGATGAAGAAATGATGAGAGAACATTTATATAATCACCAATATGTAAACAGAAGGTCTGTCACTTCTAAATTGCTTAACCCCTTCACTGTCAGAGTGTCTGGCCATCTTCGTGGCCACGTCACCTCCAGCACTAGAGATTACTTAATTGCTCCCCCGAGGGGGTCACACGATCGCGTCATGTTTCCGTTGATATAAACAGGAGGGCAGTGCCCACTCTTCCGTTTAGTTCACGGTAAGATTGCCCGTTTGGAATGCCCCCTAAACAATGAGCAAACCTTGATGAAGTACAGGCTGGAAATAAGGGTGGGGGTATGCGACAGCCTCCTATCGATATATACATTATGGTAATGTATGCATGTAACTGGTTTTATATATACAGCGCCACCACCCAAAAAATAGTTCCTGCACCACTGAGTACAGCGTACTTTGAAAGAGCCCCAGGGCACCACCCATGACATACGTGGAACATCTACAGGGCCCTAAAGGGTTATGTCAGAGGATCATCAATATGTCACATATCATTTCTCAGCAATCATAAACATTCTGTCATTTTCATGTTTTCATTCAAGTTTATTGAATCTGGGTTGTGTAAAAACCATCTGCTGATAATCCCGTAGATTGAGCAATGTTGTACAGGCCCCCAAGCATTCATGTGTCAAATGCAAAGAAGAAAAGCTGTCCCTGTGCACTGAGATATCTTCTGATAATCCTCACTAAAACAATGCTTGGAACATTCTTTACTTTCATCCTTATTATTTGAACCTTCCACAGAGGCTGCAATGGCTCGGAAAAGAAGTGGCGATGAGCCTGCTTTGAAGGTGTAGTCCCCAGTTCTTATCTTTGTTTACATATTTTGTTTGTTACTGTAGCAACATTACAGAGTTCCTTGTGCTTTTCTAATGGGATATTTACCTTTTATATTTATGATGTTGGAAACCGGAGATATCCGGCTCCAAAATCATAGGCTTTTGACTTAAATTAAGATGGCTGACAGTTTTCCCATTTAAGTCAATGGGATGAATTTTGAGTGATACATTCTTATTTTAGCATTTCTAATGACGATTGAAAATGATTATTGCTTTTTTTTTCAACCATACATCATATTTGATATTTAAATGATCTCACATTCACTAAAGTTAGAATTATTTCATTAACATTGTCAATCCTCATTCATTTTGATTGGGGAAAATGTGTGGTTTGATATTACAAGTGTCTTCTACAACAGCAAGTCATTCTGCTAATAGCCCCAGTTATATCTAACAATCAAATGTACAGACTTGCTTTGGTCTTCACATCACTAATATATATTTAAATGCCACTGCAATAGATAACAGGTAGGTAGCCATATTGCTAAAGGGCAATAACCATTATCGATCATTAACAGCTGGTATAATGGATTTTGCCTGTTACTAAATGTGTCCTCTAGTACTACTACTCATAGTATAACACAACTACAACCTAGTGCATCATTAAGGTTCTTGTAACTATTGTGCATTTTTGTGTGAAGCCCTTATACTGTACCAGACAATATCCACTTCTGCAGCCTTCCTCCAAGTCCTACACTACATGTCATATCCAGTGTATGATTAATGTTGAGATTCTCTTTGTCTGCTACCTGGCCCTGTAGCAATATAATGTGATCTGTAAACTCAGACTACCATAATTCATCCGTGGCATTCCATGCCTTTCACTGCCAGATTGTCCTGAAATACCTCTGGCTTATTTTTAAATCCTGTGATTGTATTATTTTTTTTATAACTATTTTCAAATGTTTGTGTTTTCCTGGAGACCATCATGAACCCTTCTCTTTTCCTATCACACGAGATGCACAGTCTTATTTTTCATATTATTTTACCAGAAAACATACATTGAAATATACAACTTGTCTTTACATGAGTGCACTAAAACTTCCCAAGATTTACATTTCTGCTTTATCCTTCAAACAAAAAAAGACTGATTTTGGTCACATGCATAGTTTCCTTACAATAAAATATATGTAAATGAATGTGTATATTATTAAAAGTTCAATCCTACTTACTGTAACTGGTTAACAATTTGTTATTGCATATAAATTAAATTTGGTGTTACGTTTTTCTCCAGATCAAATATCTCATTGTGAAATCCCTAGTTTATAGGAAATTATATTGTCACAAGCTTTGAATGTGTCGGTAATTGAGAATTGTACATATACACCGCTGGTAACTTTGTTTGGAATTGCTGTACAATTTGCCTCTGAGTCAGATACTGTATATGCCCCAAACTGCAGTAGATACTAACAAAATCAGTAAGTATAACATGCTGTCCGGTAATGACAATAGGGAGGAGTAAATAAACACCTGTTACGTTTCAGTTTGTGATGTTTACAAAAGAACTGAAGTATTGTTTAAAAGTTTCCAGCAGCAAGGATGACTTTCATTCAATCCCAGTGAGGTAGTCGATCCAGAATTAGGATGTTTACAAATGATTCTGCACAGGTTTGTATTGTTCTCTTTCTCTGTGTCTCCTGTCCTGATCCATGTGGTCGGAAGGCCGGCTCTCACAGGCAAATCGAGTCTCCATGGTGCTGTGGTAGGCCCATGTTTAGGGGCAGTTATGATTTAGATTCCCAATATATATGCCCCCAAACTTTATGCCCCCAAAATCTTCTACATTTTAGAAGATTTCAATTATTGTCTCACAGAGGATAGCAGTGACCCATTGATTCTTCAATCCTCAGCCAAGTACATACACCAAATATTTGAACCTGAAGTTCATGTTGTACTGAGAAGAGCTCATATTGGCCTATATTTACTAAGTGATGCTACCCAATACGATATCTTCGGGCGCAGTAAGACACAGCCCATTCAAGTGCATATAGTGTTACCCTATGCATGATGTGCTGACACAAAGACTTATTTACAAAGTGGTGCTACTCTATAATACAACTTCCGGAGCCAGAAGACAGCATACAGCCAGTTCACTGGAGGCAGTCAGGTGTCTTCCAGCACTGGCATGTGTCTTACTGCTTTGTAAATATGATCATTGAGTCAGCACAACTAAAACAAAAAACTCTAATAATATACTTACACAATATTAGACCTAATAGTCTAAAATGTAATAAATAAAGTAATTATTTCATGATCCTCAGAAGTATCTCAAAATCCTGTTTTATGTACTGTGAGAGTAGTGCAAATTACTGGGTCATTAGGTGAAATGACTGGGATTGCCCCAGTAGCAGGTTTTGGTCACATTTTGAGTTCATTCCATAAATGATTTAAAAATCCAAATTCTCAACCGAATGTTTAAAAGCACTCAAGAACGGGAAACATTTTAACTCCAAATGATAAAACACTTTGACACTAAAACAAGAGGACTTAATACCAATATGGGGTTTGTGACATACTATCAGAATTTTTTGTAATGTCTCTCCCTGCAGCCAGTTACAATTTAGCAATGTATCACCTCTCCCTCCCTGCAGCCACACGCCCTTCACACTGCTGATGGATGTATGGTCCTGTGTCTCACTGACCCTTTCATCCATTTATTGCCCTGTCTGTTTAATTACTGTTCTCTCTACCATTCCTTTCCTACATCATCTGCCTTAGATGCTATCTTGTTTTTTCCTTCACATCTGTGTTAAACCCATCTTTGTAAATTAGAATTTATGTAGAATTGCTGACCTCAGGAAGAGAGAGAACTCTCGAAAGCTCGTCTTATAATATCAGTTGTTACTCCAAATAAAAAAAGGTGTCTCCTTATACTGATTCACCATGTGTTAACTTCAATAAACTATATATGTTGTCCAGATACTGCACTGTAATAGATGACTCACTCCATTTCTGAGATAGTGTCCTTTTGCACAATTTATTTTGCAATGAATTAAGTTGGACTGGAACAGATTCACATGGTCAAATATTGTGTAAATTGGGTATCCAACAGATATTCTTTAAGAGGTGATATCCATAAGGTGTGGCAATGTACAATTTTGTATAATATTATTGTATAATTTACTATCTTGGCTTTCTTAAACCAGAAACCCCCCAGAAGTCTATATATGAGTTTAATTCATACCATGTGTGTAAATATCCCCCTAATCTGCTCATGTTCTAAATAATGGCCAGTCCCTCTTGAGAAGACGTGGATGGCACTGCTATGGAAATCTGTCCTCCCTCCACCTTTAGGAGTAACTTTGTTGAGGACTACAAGACTAATTTTCTCAATTAATACAGACTCGTTTCTTTTGGCTAATAATGCAGTGATCTGTAATTCTTACGAAGAACGAATTTAGAGTGTATTCTGTTTTAAAAAAATGGATAATCAAAAGACATTCACGTTTCAGTCATTACAGGCAGATGCAGATGTGGGCAAATACATACTTCCAATCCTCATCTCTACACAGTGTAGCTGAATTCCATAGAGAAAGTGGTTGGGACTGAGTTGGAGGCAAGATTGGCATTGCCCATTCTTGGTTTCAGCAAAACAACCTAAAGAGGTTCGCTATTATTTCTTCATTTCAGATGCCCAGAAATACAGTGCATTTTCACTCTGCCATATACTTTGCTTTAAACCTCAACGTGAGCACACTAGTCTGTGCCATTGGTCCAAGAGAGTCTTCTTAATGCCGGATAGCTCTTAAGAATATAATAATAATAATAATAATAATTGTTTGTTCTTATATAGCGCTGCTAATTTTAACGTAGCGCTTTACACAGACATTTTGCATCTTGGAGATGCCTTACGGTGGTCAACATCCTATTATCCAGCCAGTACAATAACTGCATAAATAAACTGGAATCCACACAGTCTTATCACAAAAACTGATTACGTTAAAATGTACTTTTTACTTAGTTGAGCAGATTCAACTTTTCAAGACTCGGGAGGCACTTTTAGGGTTCAAAGACTTGCCACTCCTTTCTTTCTTAGGGTTTGAATAATATTAGTGCAGAATACTCTGTTCTTTTTATTTAGGCAGCTAGCACATACTTGTTCATACATTTTGACAAGTTAGTTTATATTGGAAGGTAATGCGCCTTCGTGCCTAAACCTGCAGGAACAAAGATGTTACACATTGTTTTAGCAAAACTGTGAGCTAAGTAAAATAAGAAAACAAGGGATTAATTTATCAACATTTTACGCCAATATACTGCAGTATAAAAATACTCTGTAAAGTTTAATACCGTAATAAACATTAGTATCCCCTGCAGCGCACCCCCCTTTGCCCATATATTATTTAGTACACCTTTTCTTTTGTAATGAAATGTAAAGGTAAATGTTTGTCCACAATTGTATTGTTCGTGTTAAATAGGCACTGAGAAATCTATGTTCCTGGCTTCACCCGAACTCTCAGTATTTTACTTTGAGTTTGTGGTGTTTGTGTTAACACGTGATTTGCCGAGTGGGAATATAGTGTGACAAACAGCTTACTCCGGGGCTCCGCCGCTTGTCCGGGACGGTTAGAACACGGTCCTTTAGGGTAGGTTAAAAATGAGGAGGCATCACGTACTGTTCCTTTAAACAGGCTGGGCCTGGTTTATTCAGTCCCAGGCACTGAGACTGCCACAGTGCATACAACAAAACACATCAAAACAAAAGCTGCTCACCTGAGCGATAACTTAACTTAGATTTCCCTAACTCAGGGTGGAAGTGGCTTTTCCACTTTCCAACAACAAAACAAGGTACTTTTGCAGACTTAGCCAAATGAACAGAACGATTGAACCGGTGTGGGGAAGGGCTTCTCCCCACTGTGTTCAGCAGCCTTCCAGGCTCTGGAGAAGAGACAAGAGCAACCAGGAAATCAGTCTTACATACCTGATTTCTAATTAGCATGACAGGTGACAGAAATCAGGCAGCCAGACAAACTCTGGTCTGGATCTCTCATCCCTCAGTTCCAGCGCTTGCTAAACTGTGGGATGGAGTGTATGTATTATAAGGCTGCACTCCCAGGCCAAACAGGATAGAAACTGTTTAGTATCCTGGGAGCCCTATATACGGAATTTATTACCATCCCCTGGTTTCTGTCACATATCCTCCCCCCCAGCTCAGACCTCGAGGGATGAGCGACCATGGATATTAGGGAGTGCATCCTTGACAACCCGTCAGCATTGCCATGTTTGTGCCCTGACCTGTGTTCCACAGAAAATTTAAAGGGTTGTAGGCTTAGGAACCACCTGGTCACTCTAGCATTCTTCTCCCTGTTTTGACACATCCAGGTAAGGGGTGCATAATCTGTGACCAACCGGAATTTTCTCCCCAACAGGTAGTATTTGAGCGTCTCTACAGCCCACTTTATTGCGAGACACTCTTTCTCTACTATGGAGTAATTCTTCTCCTGGGGATTTAGTTTCCTACTTAAATAAAGGATGGGGTGTTCCTCACCTTGAGACTCCTGGGAGAGTACCGCCCCCAGCCCTACCTCAGATGCGTCGGTTTGGACTACGAACTCTTTGGAGAAGTCAGGTGTGACCAACACTGGTTGGGCACAGAGAGCTTCTTTCAGGCTTCTAAAGGCCTGTTCGGTTTCTTGGGACCACTTTACCATAAGCGGTCCTCTTGCTTTTGTGAGGTCGGTTAGTGGGGTTGCCTTAGTTGCAAAATTGGGAATAAACCTTCTATAGTACCCAATTAACCCCAAAAAGGTCCTTACTTGTTTTTTTGTAACTGGCCTTGGCCAACCTTGTATCGCCTCCACTTTGAGTGTTTGGGGTTTGAGTAAACCTCTGCCAATAGAATACCCCAGATACTTGGCCTCCTCCAGACCAATGGTGCATTTAGCGGGGTTAGCAGTTAGTCCAGCAGACCGAACTGCGTCGAGCACAGCTTGGACCTTTGGAAGGTGGGATTGCCAATCTTCACTATGGATTACCACATCATCCAGGTAGGCAGCAGCATACCGAGCATGTGGTTTTAAAATTGTATCCATCATTCTTTGGAATGTGGCGGGAGCTCCATGTAAGCCAAAAGGCAGCACCCTATACTGAAAGAGGCCATCTGGGGTTGAGAAGGCTGTCTTTTCTTTTGCCCTTTCTGTGAGGGGAACCTGCCAGTACCCTTTTGTTAGGTCTAGGGTTGTGAGATATCGGGCTTTGCCCAGTCTCTCTACAAGTTCATCTACCCTGGGCATAGGATAAGTATCAAATTTTGACACCGCGTTTAGTTTCCGGTAGTCATTACAAAACCTTGTTGTACCATCTGGCTTTGGGACTAAGACTATAGGGCTGTTCCACCCACTTTGGGATTCCTCAATTACGCCTAGTTTTAGCATTTTTTTAACCTCTAAACTTATAGCCTCTCTTTTGGCCTCTGGGATTCGGTACGGTTTAAGGTTAACTCGGACCCCCGGTTCAGAGACTAGGGGCCTCATGCAGTAAGCGTCGATTATGTGAAATCGGCAATCTTACCGATTAGTCATGTTATTGGCGATTTTTCCTCTCCGTATGCAGTAAGTGCCGAATACATTCAAAATCAACCCGAAAACAAATCCGCCCACTCTCACGATGATTAGCCGATCACACACAGGTGTATCGGCGTGCGTGGCGCGGTGCTGTTAGGTTGCCCAATCACAAATCTTGCTGAATCAGGCGAAACAAGCATGTTTTGGATTGCGCGCCATATTTAAAGGCAACGTGTACTGCTATTCATTCTCTGTGTTGTTGGGAGTGAGAGAGAGAGAGACGCACAGAGCTGGCTGTTTGAACATTTGCATATTGACTGAGAGACTTGTTGTGTATTGGGTGAGCTTTGTCCATTGTTGTTTTGTTTACATCTTTGTCTTGTTTTATATGTGGAAGTGTTTCGTGTGATTGGCTGTACATTTCTTGTCTGTTTTTTGTGAGTGCTGGAAGTATGCCCGCAAAGCGTGGGAAGAGTGATGCTGGTGGGAGTGCTACTCGTGCGAGTACGCGTCGGAGTGAACGTACTGTTCAGGGGAGTGATGTTGCTGAGAGTGCGAGTGGTGTTGCAGGGAGTGGGAGTGCTGGTGCTGCGAGTGGTGTTGCTGGGAGTGTGAGTGCTGTTGCTGGGAGTGGGAGTGCTGTTGCTGGGAGTGGGAGTGCTGGTGCTGGGAGTGGGAGTGCTGTTGCTGGGAGTGGGAGTGCTGTTGCTGGGAGTGGGAGTGCTGGGAGTGCTGGTGCTAGGAGTGTGAGTGCTGTTGCTAGGAGTGGGAGTGCTGGTGCTAGGAGTGGGAGTGCTGGTGCTAGGAGTGGGAGTGCTGGTGCTAGGAGTGGGAGTGCTGGTGCTGGGAGTGCTGCTGGTGGCGCAGTTGCTGATGGGGTGGATGGTGGTGGCGTGCTTGCTGGTGGGCAGCTTTTGGAGTCTCTTCCATTGGAAGAAGGAGAGTCCAGTCAGCACCAGCCAAGCTCTGACCCTAAACCTGCTCGGAAGAAACGTGTGGAGAAGCCACGTAATCCTCGCTTCAATGACCAGGAAAATACAGCTCTTGTCACTGGCATTCTGGAGCACTATGACAGTATATATGGACATTTACTAGGTAAGTGTACCTTTACATTTAATTATTCAAATACATGTGATCCTAGGTCATCTGAGTTTTGTTCATATGCAAATATGGCTTCACAATATCTTTCTATGTTAATTAGTCTGGAAACACAGCTTTTTATCATGCCTTACAAGGACAACTAAACACAGGCGGTCAATTTGCCATAACTGCATACAATATGAATGCAAGCTTGCTTACATGTATAGGTTTAGTAGTGAATGCTCATGTGCTTCACATATTACACCTAAAACAGCATGTTTGCTATCTCTTGGAACAGCTAGCAGTGTAGGAAACTGGTGCTTATATTATTATTAATTTACCTCATATATTTGATATGTTTTTCAAGGGCGGACAAGTTCAGCAAGCAGAAAAGAAATGTGGGACACAATAGTCATTGGTGTCAATGCGTGTGGGAATCATGTGAGGGACAAGCGGAGTTGTCACAAGAGATTTGATGATATTAGGTCCAAATTGAAAAAAAAAATACAACACCAACGCGTGCATGCTACTGGCACTGGAGGTGGGCCCACACCACAACGTCTCATATTAAGTCCATTGGAGGAGCTGCTTCGGGCAAAATTACTTCCCGTCGTCGTGGAAGGCTTACCTGGTGACCGTGATATTGGAATTTATCCCTCACAATTTCCACCAGGTGAGAAATATTAATGTACTAGGCGTGTCGTTGCTTACAGTTATTTTGCATATTTACACTGCTTTTTATACTGTCTTCACAATATAAGCAAACCTGCATCTATATATGTATATGTCTGATTCTGTATATATATATATATCTAAATAGACATATATGTTGTAGTCCTACTAAAAGCAGTAACTAATATAGCACGTGCCATTGCGTGCTCATTTACATGTGAATTCCCAAAATGCATTGCTGCAGTGGAAGCAATTGATGGTGGGCGAAGATGGGGAACAACAGGGTAGTACACATGTGTAACACATGTTAATGAGAAATTATTACTAGCTACAGGTACAGAACATAAATATGTAGAATATTATTGTGTATTTTATTTATTTTACTCCGACAAACATGACATTACTGCCTATTTTAAGCATGCATCAAATATATTGCATGCAACGGCCTACAAACATCACTTGCACTAACACATCTATAGTTGTTCATGAAAAGGTCCATTTTTGATTTAAGTCATATACAGACAGCATAATGAGGCACACGTATCATATGTTATGTCATTGTTTTCATAACTTAAAAACTGCACACGACTATTTAGCTCATCTACCATTGTGTTAAAGCAGCTGCAATTAATATCTCATCACAGCATACACTTCAACAGAGGGGGTGGGGTTCAGCACGCACACTAATTACAGCCTCATTTTAGGGGCAACTTAGTTCACACCATTTTCACCTGTTTCAAGTAATTGAAAGGTGTGGCTCATTAGGCTTTTTGGGGAAGGGAATACCGTTCTTACAACCTCACTAGCACAACTGAAGTTAATCACACTCATTTGAAAGCTTCACTTTAGCTACTAAATGCCCCAACAACTCATTACTTATCAAAGCGTACGTCCCACATTAGTTCACTCATATCTATAGTTGAACTACTATCAACGACACATTATCACACACTGCATGTCTTGTCTTGTTGAGTCACAGCCACATTCAGGTGTGCCACATCTTATATTAATGTACCACACATATCCTCTACCAAAAACAACACTTTTTGCAATATGACCACCTTCATGATAACCATTGTGAATGGTCATCTCATGATAGTTATGTACATTATGATACTGATATCACTACACAACATATGATTTTTATGTACAAATTTAATCTATTTATCCTCACGCATTACTGCAGAAACATAGTATGTTGTATGTTAGGGAACTCAAAACTTCTAAGTACACAGGCATGTACATTGTTATTACAACTATTTATGTTCACTTTCACACACACATTTTGGGTAAAGGAACTGATGCTGTTAGGTACTCATAAATACAGAACATACAATAACTGTTTGTTCAATATTTACACATGTAATTGTAAAACTAATGTTATTGTTAAATATAGTTGCCCCTGGAGGACATGTGTCACCTGAGACGGAACAAGTGTCTTCACCTGGGTCAGCCAGCTCAACACACCTAGAAGGTGAGTGTATCAGTTGGTGGCCATATAATATGTGCTCTTCTATATGTTATGTTGTCATGTTCATTATTTGTTTTGCACATCTTCTTTAAATAGGATTACTTAGTGTATGTGAAAATGAAGTGTAAGGCAACATGTATTGTGTTACTGATGTTAACTATCATGTAGGAGTTGTGAGTTTAGAGCAAGTTTTCATTCATTCATATTTCATACTGAGTCCAAACATTATTCTTAAGTCAAGGTAGTTTTTAATGTGAGGTTATAAAACGTATGGAAACATGTTAGTTGTTACTTATGACACAGTAGAATTACATAGTAACACAGCAGAGATTAACATGACATTTAATAATGTGTACATTTATTTGTAGAACATGATGAAGAGGATTATGATGATGATGATGATGATGATGACGCCACCGCCATAGACACACAAATAGAAGCAAGTGACCATGAAGACGTTCCAATTGAAACTGTTTTACCGGCAAATCGTCCAGCAAATACGACATACGATGCAATTGTAGCTTCTGAGGGAAAAATTGTGGAAGCAGAAAATCGTCGCCATTCTGACCTCATGACAGTGCTGGAAAGGATGATTGCACTGCAGGAAGAAACAGTTTCACAATTGGCACATCTCCACAGAGTCTTCATTGAAGTGCCGAAACAGTTGCAAAAAATCAACACCTCATTCGAAGCATTAGTAGTTCAGCAAACACAAGCTAATTACTTGAGAATGACGAATGTAGCACAATTCAATTTGAACAGCTCACAGGCAGGATCTGTTCATGCTGGTCAGTTTTCACCACATGCTTCTGATCTTCATTCACCAGGTCCAAATGTTACCGGTCAAGTAGCAGACATTGCTGTGCAGGTTCCTGACGACATACTACCGCTGCCATCTGTACAAAATCAGCAGCTGACACCTACAAAGGAGCCCACAAAAACAAAATACAAGCAGTTACTACTGACCAGTTTTTGGTCAAAAACAACAAAAGACACACATGAAACAGACCAACCATCACTTGTGCAGTGTCTACCAACTTGCTCACATGTGTCAGTGGGCACAAGCCCTGTCGGTGAGTCACTGGCCACAAGCCCTGTAGGTGAATCACTGCCCAAAAGCCCTGTAGGTGAGTCACTGGCCACAAGCCCTGCCCGAGAAGTGCCAGAGGCCACTCAAAGTGGCTCTGTTGTAGCTAAAGTTGGTGGCAAACGAAAAAGGAAAATTCAAGAGACAACAAGCAGGCCTGTTACTCGGTCTCAAAAGGAACAAAAAAAATAAATGTTCTAATTCACAAAATATGTCTTTGGCCTTGTTTTGTTGACTTCAGATTATCTAATTAATATTGTATGTATGCTGAAGAGTGTGTTGTTTCCAAACTTTCAAATATGTTCTTGTACACGTGAAGTTTTGGAAATGTTAACACTCCTAATTAATGAATAGTGTTATAAATAATTATGTTTTAATCGTCTGTTCAGTAATGGTCCACCAGGAGCCAGTTGCTAAGTTTAGAGAAGCTGCCATTGACTTTGCAGCAAAACATTGCATTTGGGTGTGTTACTTGATGTAATCATTGCATCTGCATATTATTCACATGCAATTATAAAAGTACCTATTTAACTGCAAACATCTTTCTTGTACGTGTACAGCAGGATTTTGTGTTAAATATTACTTACCTTTGCTGCCCATTGTAATGTTGTCCTTTAATCATTTATGTGTTCTTGTTTCAAGAACATCTCTGAATTTATACTAATATATATGTAGTATGTATGCATATATGCACACACACACACACACACACACTGTGTGTGTGTGTGTGTGTGTGTGTGTGTATGAATATATAGTACTATCTAAACTGGTATAGATGTATTTACAAAAAACATACACTTCATGCTTCCTTGTGAAAACACAGTATTTAAATAATACAGGCCTAATGTTTGAGAACTATACTAAGTGTGAGCCTCTAACATTATTGGGCGCAAACAAATGTTTATTACTTAATTCACTCATGTTTATCACCATTTAAATAGGTTTCATACAAGGCCTACTTACTGCCATCAACATGTTGTGTGTACTCCAGCAATATTTTAAAATAAAAAAAAAAAACACATTTTTTTTATATATATATATATAATATATATATATAAAAAAAAAATTTTTTTTTGAATTTTTTATATATATATATAATATATATATATATATATATATATATATATATATACATATACACATACACATACACATACACACAATATACATATAGTACAATATACACTTTATATATATATATATATATTTATGAGATAGA
The DNA here is from genome assembly GCF_040206685.1 of Ascaphus truei. Lineage (NCBI taxonomy): Eukaryota > Metazoa > Chordata > Amphibia > Anura > Ascaphidae > Ascaphus > Ascaphus truei. The sequence continues at coordinate 425,600,873 of NC_134484.1, read as the reverse complement.
TATATTTATATATATATATATAGATACACACGTATTTAAACTCATGCAGACAGGGACTTAACCAGACTTTCAAATACACACAGAAATGTATGTGGGAAAAAAACATTTCATTTTGCAGGTGTGTGTATTTACTGATATGGCTGTCTAAGCACTATTTTCACACAGTGCTCTTTGTTATTTTGCAAGAAAACTCAATGTTACTGAATGAAAAGTGTAGTAATGTTTTCAGAAACGAGATAAAAAAAGGATACATGTTTGTCCCACATGCGGCTATCACAAACCACAAATGTTCAAGCAATTAAAACTAGAAATCCAATTGGCGTTTGAAATAAGGAGTTACAGTTTATACTTTTGTTGACCTTGAAAAGGAAACACAGCAATTTGTTAGCCATTGACCAGTTTCATTTTGATGAGCAAAGAACAGATACCTGCACACATCTTTTGTGCTACTCTGCAATGGCTGATGAATTGGTGACAATTATGAATCCGAATTTAGGTTATAAATACATGATATCAGAAGCAATTTTATCAACTTGCGGACACCAAGCAAGCACACGCCAAATCTATGATTTGATTCGAGCAAAATATCCTTATTACCAAAACCGTCGGCATGCGCGCAATTTTAATTCCTCAATAAGATTCACTTTATCAACTAATGACTTTTTTGAACGTGTGCAGGATAAGCTAGAACACAACTATGGTTTCTGGAAGATTGCCAAAGAAAAACATTTCACCGTGAAAGAAGGCACATATATTGTGGTTAAAGGCATATTTATTCCTAATGCCAATAGCAATGGATCCGCTACTACTGTTCCGTGTGAATCGATACCTGCTGCAATATCTGCACCCTCCATTCCTGAAACCCACATTGTTCAAGAACATAACTACTATGATTATGTACCAAGCCTTTCAGCTGAAAATGCATTGGAATGGGTACCCGAAGAAATGAACATACCTCCCGACCAATTGTTTGAAGAAAGCAGTGGCGATTCCTATGAGCGCTTTATGGAGGAGATGTGTGTCATACTGGATTCAGCGGGTGGGTCAAGCGTGGATGAAAAAGCCTTGCATTTCTGGAGCGACCAGTTGCAGCCAGACGAAGAGTTAATTCTAGAAGAATGGTAAATATAACAACCGTTATGAGTTGACTCTGCGTTTAAAATTTTTTTTTTTTTCTAACCACCATTTTCCCTTTCAATGCGTGGATACAGCGTAACATAGCAGACTGCATAACATGTAGCGATCACAAACAAATTGTTTCCGAATACAATATAGTAGAACCTGAAAGAGTAGTACACATTGCTGACGGAATAAATATACGTACTTTCCTATCACTTTAAACATATTAGCAACATTTTACCATAACTCTAACACATACCTGTTTTGTTATCATGCTACATCTACAACATTTAAAAGCGGGTCCACCACGTATGACGTGGGACCCTTGTCATGGCCCAAGGCGTCCTTAAAAAGGATTACGGATGTAAGTCCCGCCCCCAAGCGACGTGCGCGCCTCAAAGCCTATTGGCTGTCATGTTTTGTTATAGTAACGGTAACTGCAGTGTGTCATACAGTGGGGGCGTACACTGGGCGTTAGCCGAATGTTAATTGAGTGGGAGGAGTGTTAGCGTGCGTTTCACGCTGGTTTAACATGACGTCACACGTATTGCATTTGCGCATTGTGTTATCGGCCGTCCTTTCTGTCCAAACACGTCTGTTTAAAAAGAATACAGATGTACTCGTTTAGAACGAATGTAGTTTCGTATTCATTGTATTTGAAATAAAGATTTTATGTTTAATGATATTTTCAAGATGTATTGAACGCACAACGTACGCTTTGTTTTGCGCATGCGCAAACAGTTAGTGCAGCCAAGCGTGAAGTGCGTGCGCACACTAAGATGTGCGCGCACATTTTTCAGTATACAGGCAACGTTCACATCATATACATAGTTATGCCTGCTACAAATTTAAAGAAACATTACATACTGATGTACACTTGTAGTTCTAACATATAAGTGAGTGACGTGTGTATGAACACAATCATATAGAGCTGTGTAACGCGTTGTCACGGATACATATATAGTAAGGTGCCATCTTTGACCATCATGTGTTTGCTGTATTTCAGAGATGTCGGGGAAGATACAATCGGATCAATGTATGATTTCAGAAGAGTCTACCTTTATATGAGATGATTGTGAGGAGGAGCCACCGACTACTATACTACATATGGAACTAATTTTATATTGCTTGCAGCGCTTATTAACAAACAATTAAAAATGTGATACACTTATGCCTATATTGCATAAGCACTTAATTAACATAATGATGTTGCAAAATAGTGCCTCATGAATTTTTATTGAGTGTTCTTTAATGACTACTATCATTTTATGGCATGGTGTGTTTTATATATAACAACCATTCCCACTCTGCTAACACATTTGTGTATTCTATTGTGTAATGGAACGTATGACTGTCGAAACTATGTAACAATAATAATAATAATAATAATTATAATATGAGCATGTTCATGTATAGCGCTGCTAGTTGTACACAGCGCTTTACAGACACATTTTTCAGGCTGAGGTCCCTGGCCCGTGGAACTTACAATTTATTTTTGGCCGCCTGAGGCACAGGGAGATAAAGTGATTTGGCCAAGATCACAAGGAGCCGACACCGGGAATTGAACCAGACTCCCCTGCTTCAAACTCTCAGTGCCAGTGTGTGTCTTTACTCACTGAGCCACTCCTTCTCCCAATGTAAAGGACAATTACAACCAACTAGCCCTTTATTGTTAAAAATCTCTTGTTACATGGGTATGTTGATAAAATGGTTTGGGACTGTAGCAATTAATGTTATTGGCCAGATGTTGTGGTCCCCTACAATGCATGATGTTCTGATTATGACATCAACATCATGTAATGAAGTACGTTTCTGTGTATATTTCATTAACCTAACTAACTATAGTTTACTGTGTTTATTAAACTTTCTAAAAATACATCGTATAGTCAATATGATGATATAAGCTACCATAATAAAGCTGGTGTTATCATTTGTCGGTGTTATACATGGATCCTACACAAATTGATACAGACACAAACAGTTGTCTTAAAAAGTGTGTCTATGCTAATGTGCACGTGATTGACGTTACAATTGTGAGAATACTTGATAATTATCATCATGATAATGATGAAGTGACGTGAATTATATTGCAAAAATATTACCAACATTGTCATATAGGTAAATTAGAAATGCTAAATGACAGTAACATTTGCAACAAAATAGTGTTTTCTGTTCACAGTTTTACACTTGGTACATGTAGGACACATCCACACACGTGTGACTTATACATACACATGTCACAAATTTAAATTCATGTTGACTATTAATTCCTAGCATTAAAAAACACCTACATTGCTAAATATAAGATGTAGTACGCATTGTTGTGATTACAGGCATTCATGCATGGAGTGTTATGATCAGTCAATTTCATCCGTGATGAATGAGCTCCCGTAAGTAAACAAATAAGTACAGTTATCCCCTTTTCTCCAAACACCTCTATATTACATGAATGGAATTTATAAGGAAACATACATAAAATGTGATAAAATGGGAGTAATCATTTTCTAATACAATGCACATGAAAGCTCAAGAGTAGCTAAATGCATATACATGATACAGAAAGTACATGTATGTTACATTTGTCTTTAAACCAATATGTTGTGTTTTTACTTCAAATAATTATAGGAAGATTGAGGTAGGCACATCTTATGAGAGATGTCAGCAAATATACATACCATGATCAGTCATACTGGAGATATACCTATAATGCAAAGGAACAATATATAAATTGCAAACATTGACATGCCATCTTCAGTACCGTAAACAACACAGCAAAGTGTGTATTTGGTGTTAAATGTGCAACACCATGTATATTTAATCACATTCAAAATGTAAATGTGCGTGGTGTACACATCATATGGATGTACATGTTACACTGCACCAATAACATTGTATGTAAGCATACTAGAAGCATGAATGAGTATGGGCATAATATGTGTATTGTGTTAGCATAAGGAACAACACAATGCTAAAATATTAGTGCTTTGTTACCCCAGTTGTATTCACATACACACAACTAAAGTACAATTGAAGAGGGATTATATAACCTGTGCAACAATAACATACCGGTGCCACATCCCTTTGTGCACACAGCAGAGAGAAGAAAGGTGTGCAACCCATATTCATCTGTGTCCTACCAGAAGGGTATATAAAAACACATTATTGTTAAGATAACATAATGTAAGTATAAAAGTAGAACTTGGAACATATCTGTTTTTACTTACAAGAAAAAAATGAATTGATGAGATTCTGTCGTGTCTGGCCACCACTGGCTGTTTGTTCATTTTCAGCAGCTACATGGGTGGGATGCTCGTCTACCAAAGGCTCAGCTAGGTCTGATTGTACATTGTGCCTGAGTGCAACATTGTGCAAAATGCAACAGGCAAGGATAATATCAGACACTTTTTGAGGCTTGTATAGAAGAGCCCCACCAGTTCTGTCCAGACACCTAAATCTGGTCTTGAGTAGGCCAAATGTCCTCTCTATAACAGATCTTGTAGATATATGGGCTGCATTGTACCTCTCCTCTGCTACAGTTTGAGGGTTTAGCACCGGAGTCAAGAGCCACGGCCTAATTCCGTATCCTGAGTCACCTATAATGAATGGAGCACACATAAGCTGACATTAGTGATCAAATTGTACAATGCCAACATTCCTAAATAAAAATGTGTTTTGTGTTATAACATGTAAATGTGTACTCACCCAGCAGCCAACCATGTTCAAAATGTCCCTCTTCGAACGCATGGAAGACTGAAGAGTTCCTCAGGATAGAGGAATCGTGACTGGAACCAGGGAATTTGGGTACCACATGCATTATCCTCATCGTCGCATCACATACCACCTGTACATTGAGTGAATGGTAGTGCTTACGATTGCGGTACACATGCTCACTCTGACTAGGTGCAATCAAAGCAACATGTGTGCAATTGATTGCACCCAGCACACATGGTATCCCTGCTATATTATAAAAGCCAGTCCTGACTTCCAGCCACTCTGTCGCCTCGGTAGGAAAATGAATATAATTCCTAGCGCGTCTATTGAGTGCATAGAGAAACTGAGTCAAGGCCCGCGAGAATGTAGATTGCGAGACCCCGCCCACTATGCCCACAGTTGTCTGGTATGACGCGGAAGCAAGATAATGTAATGAGCACAGCATTTTAACAAGCCCAGGGACTGCACGACCTCTGGCTGTGAAAAAATCTAAATCTCCCCTTATCTCCTGATAAAGAGATAAGATTGCTGCTGAACTCAAACGATAGCGACTTACAATCTCCTCCTCACTCATCCCATCTAACAGGGTTCTCTCCCTGTACAGACGCGGACGAGGCACAACTTGTCTCCTCTGTCTTCTCCTCTGATCTCCTGTCCCTCTCCCTGTCCCTCGGCCTGTCCCTCTCCCTGTCCCTGTCGTATCCGCGTCACTGTCCCTGTCACTGTCCCTCGGTGTGTCCCTCCCTTGCCCTAAGTCATTCTCTTCATCAGCAAGCATGTCATAGAAAAGAATGTTCCTCCGTCTCCTAAACAATCTCAACATTTTGAAATGAGTAGCTGTGAATGAGCAGGTAATGGGCGTCCTTTAAATAGGTATGTGATGATGTCAGGTGACATAGTAAAATGCAAGGTTTTACATTAACATAATAAAGTACTTGTGTGGCAAGCTGTGTGCAGTTGTTGTGTGTATTCTGCAGGGAATGATGATATTTGCCAATGATGTGAGGTGAAGCTTTGTACAAACATTGCTTGCAAATAAATAGTTGCATGTGCAATGCATGTAAAACTTGTGAACGCAAGAGTCAGTCATGTAATGAGACAAAAAGGCTGAGATTGATGTGGGAAAAGTTTTGTGTAACATGTGTAATTAGCCATGTTATTGTGACATGTTGCCAACAATGAATAGTCGTGTCCATATGCATGCATTTCTGTAATGAGGATAGTTGCTATAGAATGAGTTTACAAGGTGTCCCAATGATGAATTACTGTACATGTGTGTACAAGTTAGGTTGAAGTGCTTGTAATGCAACGGTTATAATGTAAACATGCAATGTGATTGCGCGTCCAATAAGTGACGTCATGAAAATAGGGAGGACCAAACGTAGATGTAAACATGAGCATAAAGATGTACATGAACGTTTAAAGATGCGTCACACATTACAAGCATTGTGTAATGTTAAGGAACATGAATATACTGTGTATGTGTGACATGTATGACATGTGTAACATCATGTAAATAATTGTCGCTCAGTTCAGTAAAATGTGTGATATGATGTGAGGTTCTCCTTTAAGAGTTGAGTATAGTATTTTCCCTTGCCACATCATCACATGATGAGTAATGTGACCCGCAAATGCTGAAAACATGTAAAAGTATAATGTTATGCAAATAATACACGTCAGCTGTGACACAATGCAGGGAATGCCCCCACACTGTAATGCAAATCCCCTTTGTATTGTGAGCAATGAAACGTAAACAGTACTATACTGTTATACGTCCCCGCTCCATTGACTCCATTGATGTACAGAAGATTTTTTTTTTCTAAGTGCCGTTCCGGCAGCCTTAGCGATCGTTCTCCCGTCCAAACTGCCAACTTTAGTTGGCGGGAGAAATCGGCCATAACATCTCAATTTCGTAGTGCCGATCAGCCCCGATAAGCTGATTTTTTTTGTTGAATCCAGCCGATTTAAAAAAATGGCGATCAGTGGCGAAAACAGGCTTATCGGCAGCCGACTGGCCATAACAAAATAATCAGCTCCGAAACCTGGCGAAATCAAGCACTTATCGGCGCTTACTGAATCTCAAACCCAATTTTGGCTATAAAATGGTGATAATTCCCTTATCAACGCTTACTGCATGAGGCCCTAGGTCATGTTCAATTACGCTAGTTCTACCTGGCTGTGTAGAGAAGATTTCTTTGTTTCTTCTCACTAAATTCGGAACCTCTTGTTTCTGATGAACGGACAGGGTTTCAGCTATGCTAACCTCTGGGTCAGTTTCTTGACTCTCTGACGGACCTGGGGTTACTAGGGTTGACAAGACTTCTCTATCTTTCCAGGGCTTGAGTAGGTTTATATGGTAAATTTGCTCAGGTTTCCTCCTACCTGGCTGTCTTACCTTATAATTTACTTCTCCCACTCTTTCCAAGACCTCATATGGCCCATGCCATTTAGCAAGGAATTTACTCTCCACGGTGGGAACCAGAACTAGTACCCTATCACCTGGAAAAAAAATTCTGACCCTAGCACCCTTATTATACGTATTCCTCTGTGCTTCTTGAGCTTTCTCCATGTGTTCCCTCACTATGGGTAGGACTGCAGCAATGCGGTCCTGCATCTGGGCAACATGCTCTATTACACTTCTGTAAGGGGTAACCTCGTGTTCCCAAGTCTCTTTGGCTATATCCAGTAAGCCCCTTGGGTGTCGGCCATATAATAGTTCAAACGGGGAGAAGCCTGTGGATGATTGGGGAACTTCCCTAATGGCAAATAACAGGTACGGTAACAAACAATCCCAGTTTTTCCCATCTTTATCGACCGCCCGGCGTAACATGCTCTTTAAGGTTTTATTGAACCTTTCCACTAAACCATCTGTTTGTGGATGATAGACTGAGGTTCTGAGATGCTTGATTTTTAGGAGTTTACATAACTCTTTTGTTACTTGGGACATAAATGGTGTTCCCTGGTCAGATAGAATCTCTTTAGGAATTCCAACCCGGGAAAACAGAACTACCAACTCTTTTGCTATGTTTTTGGCAGAGGTGCTACGTAGGGGAACTGCCTCCGGATATCGGGTGGCATAATCTAATATTACCAATATATGCTGATGTCCCCTAGCAGACTTTATTAGGGGTCCTACTAGATCCATAGCAATCCGGTCAAATGGTACCTCTATTATGGGAAGGGGTACCAATGGGCTGCGGTACGCCTTGAACGGGGCGGTGATCTGACATGCTGGGCATGAGGAACAATAATTCGTAATTTCTGCCAGAACCCCAGGCCAATAGAAGCTTCGGAGAACCTTTTCCTTTGTCTTTTCCACCCCTAGGTGTCCCCCCAATGGATGACTATGTGCGAGGTGTAATACTACGTTACGGAATGTCCGTGGTACCAACAATTGTTTAGTTGTAACTGATTTCCTTTTATCAACCCGATATACTAGGTCGTTCTCTACCTCGAAGTAGGGGTAAGCAAGTGACCTATCTGGTTGGCCAGGAGTACTATTCAGGTCCCGTATATTTCCCCTTGCTACCGCTAACGTGGGGTCCTCCCACTGGGCCTTCTTAAAACTCCCAGGACTGACCTCTAGGTCAGCGAGGGTCTTATCCGGTTCTGGGGTGGTAAGTGTCTGATCAACATCTTGATTTGGGGTATTCCCTACCAAAGTAGTGATGGGGAAGGGAATTTTACAGCACTCCTCCTTTTCCCCCTTCTTATTTGGGCCCTCGTCAACCTCCATTTCTGAAAACGGGAAAGGATTTATTTCTTCTAATACTTCGTTATGGTCCGCTATTGAACTCTGGGTGCTATTCTGAGCGGGGGACCACATTTTTAGAAAATGGGGAAAGTCGGTCCCTATTAACACATCATGTGCCAGTTTGGGTACAATACCCACCTTGAAATCTAAAGAACCAAACTCTGTTTCAAAAAAAACATCAACAGTGGAATATTCATGATTATCCCCATGTATACAACAAATTGCCATTCTTTGTGAACTGTTTCCCTGTTTCTTCTTAATGGGCAAGAGGTATTCGGACACTAGTGTGACCATGCTCCCAGAGTCCAGAAGTGCCCGAACCCTCTTACCATTAACCTTTACAAATGCCCACAGATGGTTATTCAAGGGGTCCTCTGGGCTAGGGCGCATACATTGGGACACCAGCGAATAAGGTTCCACGCTGTTGCATTGCATGGGCTCATCATTTAGTGGGCAGATTTTTGCTGTGTGGCCCCTCTCATGACAATTTACACATTTAGGTACATAGTCTGTGTCCCACTTAGAGCCTTTTCCCGGCTCCCCATGTTGGCTATTGCCCTTAGTGTGCGAACCACTGTTGCTGGTGCTGCATGAAGGTGGTCGCCACTCCTCAGCTCCCCTTAACCCCGGTACCCTTTTACCGTCTCTGGAAGAGTCCTGGAACCTCGGGTAGTGGGGTTGCTCCACGACTGTGGGTTGCGGGTGCTCTTCTGCTGCATTGTACCTTTCTACGAGGGCCACAAGCTCATCCGCATTGTGGGGGTCACTCCGACTGACCCAACGGCGTAAGGCAGAGGGAAGTTTCCTCAAGAACTGGTCCATGACCAACCGTTCCACGATGTGGCTTGCTGAGTTGATCTCGGGTTGTAGCCACTTCCGGGCGAGGTGGATGAGGTCATACATCTGGCTTCGGGTGGCTTTATCCATCGTGAAGGACCATGCGTGAAACCTTTGGGCGCGAACAGCCGTGGTTACGCCGAGGCGGGCGAGGATCTCGAACTTCAATTTTGCATAGACGTTAGCTTCGGCTGGCTCTAGATCAAAGTAAGCCTTCTGGGGTTCGCCGCTTAGGAAGGGTGCGATTAGACCAGCCCACTCAGCTTCTGGCCATCCCTCTCTCTGTGCCGTGCGTTCAAACGTGAGAAGATAGGCTTCCACATCATCCGAGGGTCCCATCTTCTGAAGGTAGTGGCTTGCCCTGGTCATTTTCGGAACTGGGGCTGCCGCTGCCAGTGGAAGGTTACTGATAGTCCCCCTCAGGATCTCGAGTTCCTGCTGTAAGCCCTGAGCGAACCGCTGTTGCTCCTCTCTCAGCAAGCGGTTTGTCTCTTGCTGGTTTGTATTAGTCTCTTGCTGGGCTATTAACAGCTGTCGTTGGGTTTCACTCGCCTGTTGCTGAGATTCATTCGCGTCTTTCTGGACAGCGACATTGCGTACCAGCGCACTCACCACGTCTTCCATCTTGTTTGGAGAGAGAAAAAAAAACTTTTTTTTTTTTTTTTTTTTTTAAAGTTCTTTAACCCCCAGACCTTTTAGTGTTCTGCCCGCATTCTCCACCATATGTGACAAACAGCTTACTCTGGGGCTCCGCCGCTTGTCCGGGACGGTTAGAACACGGTCTTTTAGGGTAGGTTAAAAATGAGGAGGCGTCACGTACTGTTCCTTTAAACAGGCTGGGCCTGGTTTATTCAGTCCCAGGCACTGAGACTGCCACAGTGCATACAACAAAACACATCAAAACAAAAGCTGCTCACCTGAGCGATAACTTAACTTAGATTTCCCTAACTCAGGGTGGAAGCGGCTTTTCCACTTTCCAACAACAAAACAAGGTACTTTTGCAGACTTAGCCAAATGAACAGAACGATTGAACCGGTGTGGGGAAGAGGCTTCTCCCCACTGTGTTCAGCAGCCTTCCAGGCTCTGGAGAAGAGACAAGAGCAACCAGGAAATCAGTCTTACATACCTGATTTCTAATTAGCATGACAGGTGACAGAAATCAGGCAGCCAGACAAACTCTGGTCTGGATCTCTCATCCCTCAGTTCCAGCGCTTGCCAAACTGTGGGATGGAGTGCATGTATTATAAGGCTGCACTCCCAGGCCAGACAGGATAGAAACTGTTCAGTATCCTGGGAGCCCTATATATGGAATTTATTACCATCCCCTGGTTTCTGTCACAATAGAGAAACAAAGAGGCTCTCAAAAGGATTTAAGAAATATGCACGTGCTAATGGCCATTAGCAATTCTAAAGGGTATATATGTACTAAGGAAAGCTGGAGCAATTCTGAAGCTATTCTTGCACCAGGAGTATCAAAGAACAAATCCTACTGCGTTCAATGGGATATTATTCCTAAATACATCATGTGCAGTGTTTTTTTGCCTCAGATTTATGCCATGTTGCCTTTATATATAGAAAGTCTTACCATAATGTACAGTGGCGACCAACTTTATTCGAACTCGGCTAGCTCCGCGAATTTCGGAATATCCCGGTGATGTGCGGTTTTGTATCGTTTTCGCGGCTGTGATTTAAACATTTTATTCCCGCTGGCTGCAATACTGCAATGCCGTGTAAAAACACATGGGGGCGTTTGTGAGCTGCTGTCTTCGAAGTCTAATACCTTCGCGGTTCAACACAGTCTGTGCGTGCGTGCGCGTGCAGTAATAGTAAAATTGCATATTTAATTTATTTTAAATATACTGTACTGTACATGCTCGGACCCTGTTGGGGTGAAGTGAGGGGGGTCCTAACATCTGGGGGCACAATAAATTTTATTTCTAGGTGCCCTAGAACTGAATTTCCCACGCCAATTGGCCGTGAACTTGACCGAGGCCCTAAGTAGTTCCCACGCCAATTGCGCGAATATAATATAAAATAACCCGTTCTGTGGGTCTGAGCGGGTTGAAATTTGCCTGGTCCTCATGCCGAAGGACCCTTGCCACAGTGGCAAAATATCAGCCTTGCACGACCCATGGAACCGGAGGTACCAAAAGACAGTTTTAGAGCACATTACCAAAGTGGCTTTTTTTCTGCCATGCAAGTCAATGGCAGAAACCTGAAGTTTAACATCACCCTGACTCCGTTCTGTTGCCACGAGAGGCAATCCTGCCGCAACTAGGACTACATGGTGACCGAATCTGAGCCCTCTAGGTCGAACAGAACCGGAGTTATGGGTTCCAGGTTTCTGCTCATTCTGACTTAGCCGGTTCAAAGCTTTCTCCGCCATTACGCTCAATGGTAGGACCCTCCTTGCCGGCGTGACCCTTTCTTGCCGCCATTACTGCTCGGACCCTGTTGGGGTGAAGTGAGGGGGTTCCTAACATCTAGGGGCAAAATGAATTTTATCTCTAGGTGCCCTAGAACAGAAGTTCCCACGCCAATTGACCTAGTTCCCACGCCAATTGCCCTAGTTCCTACGCTAATTGCGCGACCAGGCAGTAAAAAAACAGCGCAGCAAGCCTCTACATTTGTTACACTGTCAAAGGAGCAAATGGAAACAATGTGAGGCAATTCAACATGTTCTTTTATTGGTGGAGTCAGTACAAAAACATTTATTTACAAATACTGTACAATGTTGAAACATTTAAAGTGCACTGCAATTCTAACCATCAACACACAATAATACATACTGCAGCCTTTATTAAATTCTTCTGCCACAAAACATTTTTGGTGCATGGGGCAAAGGGAGGTAAAGTGACTTGCTTTTTATGTACTGTATTTGGGGGTTGTCTTTGGGGGTTTATTCATCAAATTATTATGGTGAACTGCCTTTTGAAATGACACTGCTGTTAACTATTTCAGCCACACACCTCCAGAGTTTTTAATACCTCCCTAGCCAAGCGTCAATCGGCTGAGTCACCCTAGCCTAACATCCCCCTCTCTCCACTGGGTCGTTGATCTTCTCCATATTGCCATTGTGTTCTTAATCCGCCCATAGCCGAGCTACAAACACTCAGTACGCCTGCGTCTAATCACACCATCCCCCTCCCCCAACCCTTAGAGGCCTGTTGTTTGAACGGTAATGCTTTGGATAATCCCCTCTTGAATTGGAAATGTAAATCTGATGTGCAGGAAAGTGAATAAATATTTATTTTATTTTATCAGGAACCAAAAAATACAAATATAAAAATAATAATCAGGAATAATACATACAGTAATGCAGTCTTTATTAAGTTCTTTTGGCAGATTGAAATTGGATAACCATTTGTAAAACATGGGGAAACATGAGTAATGCACATTTATAAGAATATTATTTAATACTATATACAGTACTGTAATGTACTGTATAATATATACTGTATACTATATACTGTATACTGTAGTAATATTTTTTTTCCATCTTTATCTTTTCCTCATTCTGTCTGCAGTACAGTAGTTCATTGAGAAAGGAGAGGTTTTGTGTACATCATTACTGCTGTTTATATACTGTACATTTGACTGTACAGTATAAGCAGATTAGACTGGACGCAACACCCCACCCCCCCAAGCCACCCTTTTTCCTGATATGACAAGAAAACAAAAAATTAGTGCAGTTACTGTACTGTACTCTACTGTACTGTATGTGCGTACTGTACTGTATTATGGCAGAACTACTGTAGGTGGTTGGTGCAGCTTCCTCTCTGGAAAGAAAAAAATGGAGCAGTTAGTACGCAGTTACTGTAGTACTGTCAAACTAGTCTACTGTATACTGTAACTACTGTATACTCTGACTACGGTTAAATTCTATGTACTGTACTTGAACCTGATGGCTGGTGCTGCTCTCTCTGTAAAGAATAAACTAACTACTGTAGTGTATACTCTTACTATCTGGAAAGAAAAATTCTGTGCCATACTTACCTGTATCATACTGTACTTACAATACTACAGCACAGTACTACTTTCCTGATGCTTGCCCATTACGCGCGATGACAATGGGCAACACAGTGGCAATATGGTCTATATATTTATTGCAGCGTTCCACGGTGAGTACATCGTTCCAAAAACTCATTATGTCTTTCGCCAACTCGTCCTTTTTGGAGGGTTTTGCCACTTTCCGGATATGGTCCTTCAGCTGATGCCAGACCATTTCGATCGGATTGAAGTCTGGCGACCTGTCATTGGAAAGAAAGGACAATTGGTTTAAGAGCTAAAAACAGTGGGGAACAAAAATGGGACACGGTCTACTGCAATTACTCCGCTGGCGTCTTCACCCAGTTGATGCCGCGCTCAAGGATATGCGCCGTTGACGCGGTGTGCTTGGGATCGTTGTCCTGGTAGAAGCGGTGACTATCGGGGAACTCGCGTGTGATGTATTGCACAATGTTGTCTTGGAAGAAAGCTTTATTCATGATTCCTATAGCAAGAAAAGAAAAGTGCTCAAAAAACTGCACAATATTACAGTACAGGGCATATGGTAAGGCAACACTAGTCAAGTACAGTGCATTAGGCGACATTATATTTGATACATTTTACCTTCAAAGATGACAATGCATCCCAGTCCACGCCTAGAGATGGAACCCACACATGCAGATTCACAGGGTGTTTTGGCCGCGGCTTCAAAGATATGTGGCCTTTTTTGTGGAATGCAAAGCTTGCAAATCTCTCCAGTGACACAGTAGACTCATCAGTGAAGATGCAATCCTGGAAAGTCTCCCCACTGTCGATCCATGCCTGGGCCTGGAGCACTCTCTTGATTTTGTTTGCATCCCGTATCATGGGGTACGCTCTGTAATGACAAGGAATAAAAAAATTTAGCGGCACAGTGCAGTACAGTTTGCTAAACAACACTTTTACCTCCTGTACTGTCCAGTACTAACCTCACACGTCCATATTTCCATCCAATGCTGCGTCTCATCTTCTTTATGCTGCTCTCGGATACAGTCAGATTGTGCTTTTCCTGCAGAGTGTTTTTAACCCTTAATGCACTCCTCTCATCATTCTCCTCACTTATTTTGTCCACCAGAAGAGTTGTCTCCCTACAATGTAAAGAAAATATATTGTTTTATTAATATGCAGCAATATAAAATGTATATACTGTAAATATAATGTTGTAATATTAAATAAATTGAAATATACAAAAAATATAGACTTCTGTACTATACTGCACCGACACACTTTATTCGAGCAAATACCCGGTATGTACCTGGTAGATACCTGGAATGCGCCGCTCCTCACCTCTGACAAGCCCCGTTGCATTTGCCTTCCCAGCCTGGGTTCATGCCTGGCTGATGGGCGGCTGATCTGTTAAATGATAATGATTAGGATTTAATAGGCTGCAATGCTTCGCGTGTCTACCAGATGGCATAAATTCATGAATTGTAATGCAGTGTATATATATATACTGTGCAGTATTGCAGCCAGCGGGAATAAAATGCTTCAATCCCTGCCTGAAAAATAACTCAATGCACTCGGGCAGAAAACAGTCACAAACCTCAATACACCCGGGTATACCCGAATTCGTGGGACTAGCCATGCTCGAATAAAGTGTGTCGCCAGTGTAAATATAAATATACACAATAAATATACTGTTGTAATATAAATATAAATATACATCCTATATATACCGTTGTAAGATAAATTGAAATATACAAAATATGTATACTGCTGTACTATAAATATAAATAGACAAAATATATATACTGTTGTACTATAAATATAAATATACACTATAAATATACTGTTGTAATATAAATATAAATATACATCCTATATATACCGTTGTAAGATAAATTGAAATATACAAAATATGTATACTGCTGTACTATAAATATAAATAGACAAAATATATATACTGTTGTACTATAAATATAAATATACACTATAAATATACTGTTGTAATATAAATATAAATATACATCCTATATATATCGTTGTAAGATAAATTGAAATATACAAAATATGTATACTGCTGTACTATAAATATAAATAGACAAACTATGTTGTAATATAAATCAACAGAAATAACAACAGTATTACAGTAGATACAGAACTGTACTGTAGATGTACAGTACAATTTTCTATATTTTTTTTTTGTTAAGTTTTATAAATATACTTACGCGTTAGTTACCCTTGGTGCCTTTTTCCGGTCTCTGTTTTTTCCGTATGCATGATAGCCCACGGTGTTTGATGGTACAACGAGGCCACAAGTAGCTAACCAGCATTGGATAGCAGCAATTCGGTGTCCGCTCGTGTACATGTCCTTAATTCGCATGCTGAGATCCTTTCAAATCTTTTTAACAGGCATTGCTGCGAGTAGAAAGAAATACAAACACAAGAATGTATATTCGATGTTTAGTCGATGTGTATTCAATGTGCAGTGAATCCACAGAATGGATGGTGTATTTATACGGTATTGACTCACATTAGAGTACTGTACGCCCACTTTCAACACCTGTACCTGGTAGCCATGCATAAAAGGTCACACACTTTGCATAGCCCACCACTCGATGATCTTTATCTGAACTTTGCCCTTGTCCAGATACTGAATTGTGCCACTTGCTTCCATGGAGCAGCCCCGTTTCTATGGACGCAAGAACCCACTCACCTCTGCCGTGCCTGTCATGCTGAAAAAGCGAAAGGCGGTTGCCGTTTCCACGCCAAGGGCAAAGCGACAGGCTAAGGCCAATAAAGAAAACCTTCTGCTGACCCCAAAGGTTAAGGGTTTTCTTAGACGTAAGCCTCATTATGTGAAGAAGATATACGGTGATGTACTCTCGACGCAGAACGAATGGCAGCCAACCCATCGAATCCGCAGACCACTTACTCCCATATGCTTCGACGACTCTGCTGTAGCTGTCCCGGAAAACTTCAGCCCGTCTTCTCCACCCCCATCTTCTCTGGTTCCATCTGACGACGCTACTGCCTCTGAAATCCACGGGTCACTGTCTCCTTTGCGCTTAGACGACTCTGCTTCTCGCCCGGAAATCCAAAGGTCACCTTCTTCATCCCTCTTCGACGACGCTGCCGCTTCTCCTCTACCGGGTATCCACAGGTCACCTCCTCCACTCTCCATCAATGCCGCTTCTCTCCATGGAACCCCCATCTCATCCTCCGTTGCACCCATTCCCCCAGATGTCCACACGCCATGCACAAGGAGCAGCTCATTAGAGCGGATGCTAAATGGGATAAGTGTGGATCTCCCCGGGAATTCTATTGTGCTGGCAAAGATAGATGTGCTTCTGGAGACCATGTTAAATGTGGAGCAACGGATGCTACAAATGGAACAACGGATGGATCGACGGATGGAGAAGATAGAGGCTGACATAGCGGGCATACAATATTTGCTCGGTGCTAATGCCCCTGTTTCCCCGCCCCCGGAGCAGGGGGTGACATGGATGTGATGAATGGGACCTTCGACCCCCTTCCATCAGCAAGCGCACCCCCTCCACCAGAAGATGTAGTGTACATGTATGCCGTTGAGGAGGACATGACAACCCCGTCAAGACCATGCCAGGAGACAACACGACTACACCCGCTCGCATCGAAACGGTGCCCGACATCACCCTGTGCGATCTGCCACCGGCGCTCAGGGAGAATTATAGGGTGAGGAGTGCTGGTGCACCCCACAAGTATGCATTCATCATTTTTAAGCACCATGTTCCCTACACGTTGTATTGCGAGTGGGTGTTCAAAGTGAACTACGATGGGAATCGCGCAAAAAAGGCCCTTCCTGTCAATTTAAGGAAAACATTGTGGAAAAAATGCGGCGCTTTTATACAGTTACAGATCCTGTAATGAAAGGCGTTCGAGACTGCATTAATGGCGTTTTGCGCCATGCAAGAAATCAGCCATGGACGGACAATGTGGAGGACTTTGAGTGAGACCATACTGTTGTGCTGAACTGTATTGTACTGTACATGTTTTGCCCTACTGTTACTTAAAATGCTTCAACATTATATTTGTAAATAAATGTTTGTGAAATTACTGCACCAATAAAAGAACATGTTGAATTGCCTCACATTGTTTCCATTTGCTCCTTTGACAGTGTATCAAATGTAGAGGTTTGCTGCACTGTTTTTTTACTGCCTGGTCACGCAATTGGCGTAGGAACTACGGCAATTGGCGTGGGAACTAGGTCAATTGGCATGGGAACTTCTGTTCTAGGGCACCTAGAGATAAAATTCATTTTGCCCCTAGATGTTAGGAACCCCCTCACTTCACCCCAACAGGGTCCGAGCAGTACTGGTGGCGAGAAAGGGTCACGCCGGCGAGGAGGGTCCTACCATTGAGCGTAATGGTACCGGCTAAGTCAGAATGAGCAGAAACCTGGAACCCATAACTCCGGTTCTGTTCGACCTAGAGGGCTCAGATTCGGTCACCATGTAGTCCTAGTTGCGGCAGGATTGCATGGCAAATTGCGACCCTCTCGTGAAAACAGAACGGAGTCAGGGTGATGTTAAAGTTCAGGTTTCTGCCATTGACTTGCATGGCAGAAAAAAAGCCACTTTGGTAATGTGCTTTTAAACTGTCTTTTGGTACCTCCGGTTCCGGGGGTTGTGCAAGGCTGATATTTTGCCACTGTGGCAAGGGTCCTCCCGCATGAGGACCAGGCAAATTTCAACCCGCTAAGACCCACAGAACGGGTTATTTTACATTATATTCGCGCAATTGGTGTGGGAACTACTTAGGGCCGCGGTCAAGTTCACGGGCAATTGGCGTGGGAAATTCTGTTCTAGGGCACCTAGAAATAAAATTCTGTTTGCCCATAGATGTTAGGCACTGTATACCACTCTACAGTATACTGTAGAAGACACATAATGACATGATACTGAACATGTAGAATAAATGCATAGTTTTATTTATTCGGGTTTATTACACAGTATACTGTACGGCCGGAAAACATCAGCATACAGTACAATATTATCCATCGAAATCCCCCCATTAGCCGTTTTCTTTTCTGATAAAAAACAAAAAGAAAAGTTTTAATGTACAGTAATGGTCAGCCCCCTAAAGAAGTACCGAGCCAGCCCCACCAAAATAATATGGCAACCACCATTGAATTTCCCATTCAGCTGGCGCCGGCGCCGGTCCACTGCCAGTCCAGCTTTCTTCATCATCCACGTCGACAGTTTGCAGCGGGACTAGTCCACCTGTAATCAGCTGGTGAGGCTGGCAATCGCTTAGGTGCATACAAGCTTCATCAAAACTGCACGCCAAATCCGACTCAGGCTCAGGGTTGTCACTGACAGTGGGACCGTTATTGGAAGCCGGTGCTGGTGCTGGTGCTGGTGCATTGCGTGGCAGAGACTGTCGCTTCTTAGTTGGTTTTAACACAACCCTTCGCCTTTTGTCGCCTCCATGATCATAGATACGGGAAAAATCCGGTGACACACACCAATACCCTCCAACAAATTGGGGCTCAATACGGTGAAAACAGGGGTCGCTACATAACCTTTTCCTTACTACATGCTTCCACGTATGAGGAGTTGGCGAAAATTTGTAAAAGTCATAGTTTTCGATAAAATACTGATAAATTTGAGCAACTGTTGCCATCTTATCATCTGTTGCATTAATCGCGGCCCATATCAAATACGCGTAACTTCTGTCAGGTTTTTGGAAAGCGGGCTGCACTTGAACACTCATGGTGGGTCTCTGCAGAATAGTGTAACACAAACTGAAACTGGTCTTTGTCTTTCTTTATTATGAAACGCCTAAATTGATACATTTTTGCAACCTCTTCCTTCAGTCTCAAGGCCAAGGCCAAGTTACAATGGCACACTGTGGTTCAGTATCTTTTTTAAACGAAACACCTGCAAGCTGACACATTACTGATTCGGCGCATTACAATTCATGAATTTCTGCCATCTGGCGGACACGCGAAGCATTGCAGCCTATTTAAATCCAAACCATTATCAATAAACCCATCAACCGCGCGTCAGCCGGGCATGACCCCTGGCTGGGAACGGTAAAGGAGCGCGGCATGCTCCAGGTGAACAGCGTGGCATTCCAGGAACAAGCCAGGTAAAAGCCGGTGATTTGTTAGACTAAAAGCTGCCACAGCAGTATTCCATTTTTTGTGCATTATAAAATCAGCCACGGTATCTTTAAAGATTTCAATAACATTTAAACATCTTGGTTATGGAGGTTAGAAGGATGTTACTAGATGAAGCTAAAACCTTCAGAAAACTCCGCTGCGTTGGACCAAAACGTTGGATGAATACTGACCACATGACCGGTTTTTGGAGTGCTACCCTTTTCGCTTAATTTCTATGAGATTTCACCACTGAGTTTCAGCACCCACAAGTATCTTACATCTTTGCGTTCACATATACAGTACCTCTATATATTTTGTACTAGATGAACCTGAACATCTCTGATGGCCTGCAAGTCACTCAAATGTTGAACACTTGGACATGAAACATCGATCACTGCTTTTGTGCAAATACAGTATTTTGGCTTACGATTCTGATAAAGGGACACATCGACGGAATGCAAGGCCTGCACCTGTGGCCCTTTTTTTAGTCTGAGTTATACACCGCAGCTGTAGTTTCTTCCCATAAAAAAATAATAGCATATTTCTTTTATTAAATTTGGCAGTCTACAGTATGTGTCTCAGTGCACAACTGGAATGAAATAATGATAAATGCATTTTGAGGTTATTCTATGAGGAGATTTTTCCATGAATTAGGATTGTTAACTTTTTAAAAGTTCAGCAAAGATTTAAACACTTATAGTATTACATATAAAAGCAGAAACATAGCATTTGACTGCAGATAAGAACCATTTGGTTCACCTTGTCTGCCCATTTTCCTATCTGCTTTATTACGTGCCGTTTACTGTTTACAAATATATTTGCGGTCAGTATAAAGATCATTTAAAGGGAACTGAACAAGATCAGAGATAAAAAGATTTCCCCAGCTGCACAGGAAAGGTTTCTTTATTTAAAGCAGCAATCCAAGCTGCCATTTTTTTTTCCATTTTCCCTTTTAATATGTGCATCAATACAATCCACACAATAATAGGTAATTAGCTAAGTTGCCGATTAATTCGTTCTCCTGTGATCGATCGGCGAAGATTCGGCTCAGGGGTTCACTAAATAGCTTTCAGTGCAGCAGAAGAGGAACAAAGATGCAAAGTTCAGTGGGGAAGATCATGTGACCAGGCAGTCACTAGATATAATTGGTGCACTACTAGAGAGAGGGCAGGACTCAAAAAGGGGTGTGCCAGAACCTGTTTCAGAAGAGGAAGGGAATGTGACTTTCTAAATGGTTGATATAGAAACAAAAACTGCTTGTTACATTGTGTAGCCCCGGTATCCCTCAGGGGATTGTCACATGCCGCAGCTTAGCCAACAGGGAGGCTGCAATTGGATAGATCGGAGTATAGCAGCTTCAGAGGCTGCAGTTTGCATGTTGCTAGGCAACCAGTGAAGCTGTGAGATGATGACAGTTAAGACAGTTTTGAAGAGTGACAGTTAGAGCTGGAGCAGGTTAAGGGAGATTGTAGGTGCTGGGAGAAGTAGCCACCTCTGCACTAGGCCAGTTTACCCCCCCATAGGCCCCAGATAGTTCCACCATTACCCCCAGACTGTGGTTGCTTTATGGACAGGCCCTAGATAGGTATCCTGCCCCTTTAGCTATTTGCTGAGATCAGGGAACAGCTCATCTGCTGCGCAGCCCTGATCATTGTGTCTGGGATCAGACACCACTCAGGATAGAGACTGTCCTCACGGAGGATCACGCCACGCTGTGACTGGGGACTGACCAGCCCCCGGTATAGACGGTACAGTGATATTATCCACGCCGGAATTCACCCCACGGGTAGGCAGACGATACGTTGGATCAGACGGATCCCTTTCTGTTATTCTGCGATACCCGGGTGCAGGAGCCCCGGGCAAGTACCTAATACAGTGTACTGACATTACAGGGATAGTGCTATCTCCAACACTTTGGGTGGACCCAGACATAGGGAAAGGGACATCAGGGAATTGGTGCCTGGCACCCAAGGTACATTGGGGACATTCATATTTGTATCCAGTGGGGTGGATTTATATTTATGTGTGTATATTACTGTGTGGTACAGAGTACCAAGGTTATATTTTGTAGTAAAGGTTGCTAGCATATATAGTGTGTATGCATAATTATTATTATTGTTCCTGTAAGAGGACCATCCCACTCAGTGGGATCCCTTACAGGTGGAGGCGCTGTAAACCAAGAATCAGGTATACCCCAGGCTCCCAGCGTTGGAGGTTCAGGCCTTCTGTGTGCCTATCAGGTAAAGCACTACACACGGTAACACTGTGATTTCTGTACATGTTCCCTACCTGCGATTGGGAGGGGGGGCGGGGGGTGGGGGGGAGAAGAAAGTGTGTTACCTTATACTATATTAAAATTGTCATTCTGAGTTGTTACTCTCCGATGAAGCGTCGAAAAATGCGCGAAACGCGTTAGATCTCACTTACTTCACCTGTGCCATGTTGTCACCTTTTTCATTAAATTGATTTTAATCTAGTTACAGTATTGTAGCCCTCCAATTTTTTTCGCTGCTGTGCTCCGTTTTTTTCCCTTCACCGTACCCTCTGCATTTACCTGACAGTGTGAGGCACGCCAACCCAGAATGGACGGCATCTTACTGTGAGTACAATCATTTCCTTTGCCACAGCATGGTTTAAAACAGTGGGAGGAATATTGCTGGATATTGTAAACAATAGTTCTAGGGAGGTAGTCCACTCAGGAAGAGAACCGGCGAGTGCTGTTTATTAACAGTTGCTATCTGCATTATCAACCAGGACATTACTTGTGTACTAACCAGACTTTATGATGCCTCGATAGTCCTTTCTTCAAGCAAGTTGATACTCTTTATCAGTTATGAGACTGTTATTTTGTAGCCAAGATTTGGAAGCACTGATCAATGGAACTTTGTTACTTTGTTGTTTTGTTTTTTTTTGAAAAAGTTTTTTTCTCATAGTACAGAACTGATTTATTAAAGAAAAACATGTAGAATATTGCTTGGTCTGCAGCTGTAAAGGGCAGTGTAAACAGATGTAGCCAGACTCACTGTCCCGGGTGCCAGAGTCGAAGACGCAAAAGCCTGGGGCGTCGGAGACAGTGTCTGCCGCTATTGCACTGAAATGGGTCCATGCTTCCCAATGGGATCCCCCACCGCGCTATTCCTCTGGTGCCACGACCAACATAGTTGCATGACCACGGGTAAGAGCGGCACCGGAGACAATAAGGTTTACTACATCTGTATGTGGAGTTTATGATGGCAGATAGGGTTGCCAAGTATTTAGTATTGAACTGGACTGTCCTGTATTTGGATGCTCTGTCCAGTAAAAAATGAGAGGTAATACTGGACATGTATGTGTCCGGTATCACCTCTCTGGACATAGTGACCTGACCGGCTTGGGGGGGCCACGGGATTTCCGTGAGCAGGGAGGGAGCAGGGTTGTTGCTAGGGGGCTTGGCAGCTTCCTCCATCCTGATTGGCTGCTGCTGGGTAATGTAGTCAATAACGAGGAGGTGGCAGGAGCCTGGGGTTGGGGCTAAGGAGAGGAGGAAACCGCAGGTGAATGTGTGTTTGTGTGTGTCGAGCGCGTCGCACCTTTCACCATTGTGTCCAGTATTTTTGGAGAACCCACCTGGTAACCTTAATGGCAGATACCATGTTTGTTAATAAGAGATTAGGGGGTCTATTTAATGAACTCTTCCTGCTGTAAAACTGGAGAAAAACCAGTGCCATTTTTATCAAACAAATACAATCCCATTAAAAGCCACTGGAGTTTTTCCTTTGATAAATCTGGTGCAATAATTTTGTACTGGTTTTGCCCCTGTTTTACATCCCAGAGTCTCTCAGATATAGTGGGTTCATTTCTACAGGTATCAATGGATAAAGTTAACCTAGTTATTTCTACAGCGATTTGTTTTGGTCAAATGTTGCACTGTAAATAATTGTTTGCCTTTTCGGGATCACTTTAAATATGTCTAATCTTCTCAATTATAGCAGAAATGTCAACTTTCAAGCACTGAAATCATTAACATTTGGAGGTTTCTGAACAGGAAATAGGCATTTTAATTGAAAACTACTTATTTCTATCAGTGAGCCTCTGTTGAAGTCTATGATACCAATTATGCTAAAAAAAAACCTCAAACCAGTGAAACGCACAGAAAATAAGGATATTGTATACAGGTATACCCCGCATTAACGTACGCAATGGGTCCAGACCATGTATGTAAAGCGAAAATATACTTTCAAGTGAAGCACAACCTTTCCCCACTTATCGATGCTTCGGTACAGTTAGGGAGCCGTTATTGCTGTTCAGGATGTGCTGACAGGCGCATGCGCGAGTTGCCGTTTGCCTACTGGGCGAGGGGAATCAGCGCGTCACAACTACGGTGGTCTGTAGGGCTGAATAAGTGTCCGTACTCGCGAAGCTACCGTACGGACACAGGGGTATGGTGCTATTGAAAATGTCCTTACTCACGAGTGTACTTAAAGTGAGTGTCCTTAAGCCGGGTTATGCCTGTAGTAGTTTAAAAAAAAGAGTTGAAGTTGATGGGCACGTTTTTTCAGCCCCGTTATTATATTACACACTTTTTGTGTCACAAACATTTTAGCAAATAATGTTCTGCAAATTAGGATTTCATCATGGGAAATGATTCATGATAAAAGGGTTTCAACAGAAGTCTGAAGCTTAACAAACAAAGCACCCAAAGCAACACTGCACAAACATACATATCTAAAGATAACACGTCCCTTTTTTTTTTTTTATAACTATAATTTTATTAGGTGTTTCGGTGCATACATTATAACACAATCCATTTGCTTTTGTAACTTCACCATTTCCTTGTTTCCAAACACTGAACGTGACACACGTGACAGACTTAACAAACTAACAGACGTGACGTCAGGGTGACGGGATGGGGGGAGGGGAGGGAGGGGGGTCCAGAACGCGACCTTGTTCACTGATGTGTGGATACGGCTCACTTCATCTTCCTCTCTACTGGTAACTTGCTTATACTAGATTGCCGGGTCTACGACTCAGCCTATAGGAGTGGCCCTACTTCATTGAGCTCCCCTATACCTCGGGGTTTCCTAGTCGCTGTGTGGTCAAGAATCCATTTGGTCAATGGAGAACGCATTTATAATTATCATTGCAAAATTGTGATAATATCTACTCCCGGGATGTCTGTCTGCGCTAACCAGGGCGACCAGACTTTTAGAAAATTTGAGCCGGAGTCATTGACCAGACTCGTCAATTGTTCCATCCGGCACATAAACCAAATTCTGTTCCTGATTTTGGGTAAAATTGGTACTTCCGGTTGCTTCCACAATGATGCGATCTCACACCTGGTGGCCGTTGCAAAGTGTGTTATCAATTTATGAGTGAAATTCGATAGCCCCCGGATCCGCCTGCCCACATAGAACAGCCATGGGTCCAGGGGGATCTCCACTCCAATCAATCTTTGTAGCCAGTCTCTGATTTCCGCCCAAATCGGAGCCACCCTCGTGCAAGACCACAGCATGTGGCGTAAGTCAGCTCGTTCTCGGCATTGCTTCGGGCAAAGCGGGGAGTAACCTCGACATTCTTGACCAGGACATACTTGAAAACGAGAGGTAACTCTCAATGTATTACTTCCTGGTAAAATATTTTATAAATAAATAAATAACCTCTGACAAATTTGGCTAATTTTGTTGGGGTGTAATACCACGTCCCTTTTTAATTGCATGATAAATGCAAATTATTTTAGTAATTATTTGTGGAGTGCTTTTAATTTTAAGTTCTTTAAAGGTGCAGGCTCACATAACTGGTTATAATTGTGTTTTATTTATAATTTGTATTCATTTTGACTTTTTCACCATCCTCATCACATACAGTACATCACTGTGAAAACATTTTTATTTTTTTATTTTAAAGCAAATAAACCAATACCACTTGTGAGCACATTCATGTGTCTCAGACTGGTCTGCAACCGTATCTTTCCCCACTATCTCATAGCATACAATGCTTCCACTGCAGCCAGGGGTTCTGGGTAATGACATGCAACTGAGCACATACTTTTCTCTTTTTATGAAATAATGTTTAAGAAATAATGTTAAAAACATTATTTGCAGGAATTGTTAGAAATATTCTCCATTGTACTTTATACAATCTGATTTATAACTCAGTCCTGATCACTACAGCTTTAGAACATACAGTAGGACTAAACAGCCCGTAATAATAGCATTGTGAATTTGCTATTTTTATTTTTCAAAGCTGACGGACATATCTTTATCTATACAATGGTACTAAAGGCGTTACTTGGTTCAATGTGTTGCAACTGCAAAATTTGCTTTATCTTAAATAACCTCAAACCTACTGTAAATGCGGTCCAGAAATAAATAAACCCTAAAAACAAATACGCAAAATATATGTCTGCCCTAGTTTGAGTAATTGGACCTTTTTAGAAATTATTGAATGGAGCAGAACCCCATTAATTTCAGCTCCGGGGACCCCTTGCTTCTGGAGATACTTCAAACAAAAAAGAAGAAAAGCGCACAACTCATAGTGTAGTAAATGTGGTAAAATATATTAGTGATAATATGAAGGTACTGTACATATCGCACGTACAAAAAGAACATTCTTTTAAGCATGTGTAACGGTGTTTCCCACACCCGGTGGGAGATTTGGCCATTACTACGTATGTGGTGCATGATACTTGCTGGTAACAGGAGGGCTGAGCTGTCTGCCGATGGTAGAGGGGACATAGGATCAGGTTTCTGGGGTATATTACCCACGTGGTTCTTTAGCAGTGCAGCGTTTCCATCTGCCGTAGGCTCCAGATGTATGGAGGCGATCTCCTAGAGTAGAAATACTCCCTCCCCTCCCAGTAAGATCACACACCAGGCAGGAGGTATAGAAACAGGAACAGTCTTTATTGGGTATTCTGGAGGCCAGGGTCATGTGTAGGATGATTAGCCCAGATAGGTTCAACTCGGCCCTCTTTTCAAAGCACAACAAGTCCTGTATCTTTTCTTCACTTTATTTGGGGAAAGCAGCATAAAAGACAGGCACTTGTGAAGAGATGTTGGTGTTTAGATAATGTCTCTCTGTGGGTGCTTTGTAGTTAAGGACAGGTGAAAAGAGTAATCCTGCCACTAGAGCAGTTACAGGGTACTCCCTCAGCCAGTGATGATGGTGGAAAGGAAGCCCCAATGTATGCTGGGTAGCAAGATAGCCTGGGGACAGACCATCTGTGGGCAGAGCAGAGGGGGAGAAAGCAGACTAGCCCATTTGGGAGAAAGGCTGGGGTTGCTATAGCAACTCACTGAAATGTCTAAGGAAACCACAACATGTAGCAATAATGTTGCATTTCTGATACAGCAAGCTGCTGGGACAGGGGAAAACAACACTGTGTTTATCACACGGGCACTGTGTGTGTGCACAGAGCAAAACACATGCAGCTGGAAATGAGAAACTGACAGGCAGAACTGCAAGGAAGGGGGGGTGGAACAGAAATGTTGTTCTTGTTCCATGACATTGGGTCAGCACTCACAGCACGGCAGTGGTCTGCCCAATACAGTCTCTCTGGATTAGCTACCCAGCTGGAGGATGGTCCCTGGACAACCACTATGGCCAAGGGCACCGCAGCTGTCCTAGCTCTTCCCAACCCCTCTATCAGGAGTCAGGGTATAGGTGCACACTCACTCTCCCCCAAGGGGAAGAGGAACAGAGAAGGCCCCAATCTCAGGCACTCTGCTGTGAGACCTGCCTCTCTCAGTGGGGAGAGGAACACCTACAAAATTTGGGCGGCAATCCCCTTAAGTACAGCCAGGAGGAGGGCACTAGGTCTGACCCCTGATTGGGTATACTCAGGCCTAGTGAAAAAAGAAAATGTGTAAATAGCGCTATTTGCAATACTAAGTGATTAGTGAACCTTAAACACTAAAGGTGAATACCAATAAGTCTTAAATTATATAAGATTTGCTGCCAGGAAGAAAATGACCACTCAGATCATATATAGCACAAAAACAAAAATATTCCGGCGCTAAAAATAACTCAAAACATCAAATGAGGGATTCTGACCATACGTAAAGTCTAATCCTGTTGACCTGTTGATCCTTCAGACGTATCTTGAAGGTTGTCTCACAATATGTGGAGATAGATAAAAACAGACACAAAACCGATCATAGTGTATAACTATAAACTGTTGATAGACCAATACATACAATAACATAACAGGGTGTGGAACTGGGGCGCTCCCTGAAATAAGTGGCTAATAGTTATTCGACGCCTATGGACATTAAAAACTGTGTTATAAATATTAAAAATTGTAAAAAATTGTATACTGGCCCTTTGTTGGTTTTCCTGCTGCTTGACCTTGAAGAAGACAAATCCCAAGTTCTTCTTATGGTTGCAATTGGAGTATGATGGTGGTCAGCGCAAACTCGTGGAACTCAAGATAATGGTGGAAAATAAAACAAATCGCAGTATTAGTGCATGAATCAGTGTAGAAAGGGGGGGAGGGGGCAGGGGAGGGAGAGGGAGGGATAGTGGTGAATGACACTAGATATACAGTAAATGAAACATAAAATGTAAGTTTCAAGCCCGTGTGAGTCGTTGAAACTTACATTTTATGTTTCATTTACTGTATATCTAGTGTCATTCACCACTATCCCTCCATCTCCCTCCCCTGCCCCCTCCCCTTCCCCCTACCCTCCCTTTCTACACTGATTCATGCACTAATACTGCGATTTGTTTTATTTTCCACCATTATCTTGAGTTCCACGAGTTTGCGCTGACCACCATCATACTCCAAATACAATAACATAAAACACAAACAATAGCAACCAATCAAAACAACCTAATACCAGCACAAAACTGAACAACACCAATGTTGAACTAAAAAACAACTTGTTTAATAAAAATATAGAAATATAAAGTGTCACATACACAGGGAGTGGTAATGAGCAATCTGGTCAGGGGGTTGGGGGGAAAGAATCCTACTTACAACAAGCAGGATACAAGCAGGCTTTGTGGATAATGTTTGTCTCTGTCCAGACAGCAGGTTTCAGAGCAGGGTGTCTGTGATGTTACAGCCTGAGTATTGGTACTGCCGCTTGTATCGCCGCTCCGGCTTCACCACTGCAAGTCTCGCCACCTCTGCAGAGATTCACTACATAGCTGACACTGCTTTGTGTAGAAACGTCCCACACACTTGCCTCGTGCACTCCCCAAGCTGCGCACGCATATGCGGAGATCGCTCCTACTATCCGCTGGGCACAGCGCTGATCTGCTCGGTATGCTGCAGATCTGTCCAAACTCCCAGAGTTCACCTGTATCTTTGTTTTGTTAAGATCTGTTCCTAGAGAGAGTTCAGGCAATGCTTCTGGATAGGCGCTTGCACAGGACAGCTCTAGCTGACACCACCTCCCCTGTCACTCAAGGGCACTGCAGGGAGTGGAGAAAACCCATGATTACTACTGGCAGCCTGCTCTTACCAGGGCTTACTGCCAGTGAGGGCAGACTGGTAGCCAGAAAACCAGTCCTGGCTACACATGTTCTACAATAGCCAGCATGGTGTTACCACAGTCAGGACCAAAACTTCCACAGGTAGTTATCTCCTCAATCACTTCAAGGATCATGAGTGAGTCTCCTTCACCAGAGTTTGAGTGGATAAGGTCCGTGATGGAGTCACTTCGGGGTTTCAACTGGTATGTGAACAGTATTAGAGTCCAGGGAGTCAAGAGAGAGATCTATGACCTCTGTTCAAGCACAGAATTAAAAAAAATGCCAATCACCTCTCTCAGTTATTGAAGCGTGAATGTCCAGTGTAGCAGTAGGTGGATATACGCCGGATCGCCAATAATCAGCAGCAGCCACATGGTGGGAGGCAGTTCAACACCGGGTCTGCACAGTTCAAAATCACCATCGGTGATATCAACAGATGTAAATTTGTGGCATATATTACACTAGCAGAACACTAGCAGTATATTCACTAATTCATATACTAAAGCTGTCAAAAGACGGAAACGTGTTGGATGACAAATGATTCCACTATTATTTTTGCTTAAACATAGCTCTCTGCTAGCAGCTAT
The DNA here is from genome assembly GCF_040206685.1 of Ascaphus truei. Lineage (NCBI taxonomy): Eukaryota > Metazoa > Chordata > Amphibia > Anura > Ascaphidae > Ascaphus > Ascaphus truei. The sequence continues at coordinate 425,571,298 of NC_134484.1, read as the reverse complement.
TATCTGCGGTTGGCAGCTACCTGTGCAGTCTAACTATTGGCTGTGCCTGGACATTCGCCGCTGTGCGCTCTTCATGGCGCTTTAGGTGACGTCATCGGCCATTGCCTACTGCCATACAGGTGAGCCCTGTTACATGCCGACATAGGAGTTGATTATTTCCATCTTTTGATGGCTTAGAATACGGATTAGTGAATATACTGCTAGTGTTCTGCTATGTAGCACCCTGCATTCTATGGTCTTGCATGTAAGTCCTGGTAATAGCTGGCAGTGTTAGAGTTAAATCCCTATAAAAAGGAAGAGCAGTGAAATCAGCGCTGATGCGGTGAGTGTGAATAGTGACACAATATAGGTCAGTGGTTCCCAAACTTTTTCGGTTCAAGGCTCCTGTAACAGGGGACTTATCCCTGTTCAGTAATGTGCCTTTAATCTAGCAGTGTGGTAGTTAATTACTAAACACCACCTGCCTGATTAGATTGTTTACAAAAGCCTGCCTTTGAGACAGGAAGTGACTCCTTAGCTCTGACTGAGAGCTGACCTTTGGAGACAGCACATGTCTTGAGCTCTGCCCAGCATAGCTGATTGCAAGACACCAAGCAAGACTTCTAAACCTGGATGCTGATATTTTCTGTGCACGCACGGGTGCGGTTCCAGGAGAGCAGAGAAGCTTACTCTACAGAAGCTAACAGATAAGACTTTCCTTATTAAGAGACTGCTTATATCTGCTTATTTTCATTCTATGTGTTTGGGGTTGGGAGAAATGCTTAACTAATGGAGATGTGAACTAATTGCATAGGATTTCACTAGAAATACTCCCAAGTGAATGGAAGCTTTGTTCCCCCCCCTGTGTTTGGATAATTTCCTGATGAAAAGGAACAGGTACAATAAAGCCTAATATAATTTCACATTATAAAGCCTCCTAATTGTGTACCTCTGTGAACGTCCATCTACATATGGTGTCCGAGGTGGGACAAGAGGTGTTCTTGTAGTTAAAAAAGGGCCGGAGATTTTTAGGTGAAATTTTTTTTTGATGCTTTTTGCCTACAAACAGTCTGAGAAAAAAAAAAAAAAACCTCATGCAGCAGAGATCAGAGTTAAAGGGACACACCACTGAAACTTACACTGCATTGAAACTTACAAAACCACAGATGGACTCTTTGCCCCAATCCCAAGAGGAAAGAGACTGCTGAAGCAGCTAAAACTTTATTTGCCTATCACAAAGCGTAATATGGTCATTGAAATAGGGGTGTTGCCTTCCAGCCATAGTCAGTGTTCAAGAAGTGAGTCAGCCCTTAAAAGGGATAGGTGTTTGTTGTTTTCAAAAGTTTCGCTGAAGCAGTGAATACAGATGGTGACCCACGAGTGGTACTGATTTTGCAAATAAAGGTTGTCACACCGCATAGGGCTACCAGCTGTGAATGGAGTATATGCAGAAAAGTGTGAAAATTGATACAAGACTGTGCTGAAGCAGGGGAATTTTTAGCAAACAAATGCTGAGTGTAAAATTGCCCTATAAAGGAAAAGGTTTTTCAAAGCCAATTACTGAGTGTTGAGTCCACTGCAAAGAATGTTTTTTTTCCTGCAAGTAAAAAAGTATGCCTATTATCTTGGGAGCAAAACAGACACCCAAAGTGTGAGGTGTGAATGCCATAATACCCAAAGATGAGACTGAAAATTACTGAACTCAGGCAGAAAACCAAATTCTGTTGCTGAAGCAGAGGGATTGCACCTAGCAATTAAATGGTGTATAGCAAATAGACTTTTTTACCTAGCAACTGCACATCTTGTATACCTGATAAAAGAAAATGCATGCACAGAACTGCTGATATTGAAAAAAAAAAATTACCCAAGAAAGAAAAGTCTACAGAGATGCCTGTGAGAGCTACGACCTCTACAAGCAAAATATGCCCATCTGTAGGACTACCACAATTGGGGGTTCTAGCAAATACAGTGGCAACAGCTGCAATAGCGCCTCCTGAGGTCAGGAAGAAAATTACACCTGATAGCCTAAAAATGGAGGACAAGATGCAGCGTTCCTGTAATGAACCCTACCCCACGGAAGAGTGGCTTTTCCAGTCCAATAAAGAGAAAGACATCTCTTACGGGGAACCCAAACCGAGTCACACCCACAAAACACCCAAAGAATTGTGGGGATGCCTGAACTCGGCACGAACAGAGAAGACCACTCCTTTTGATGACGAATATGATCAGCAGGAGACAGAGTGGGAGCAGAGGATCACCGAATATTTCTGTCAGCTAAAGCAGCTGCAAGAAAAGCCTGGCGTATATAATGAAGCTGCTAAAATTTCAAATGAAGATGGAGACCCCAATATCCCTGAAGGGACGGTGTCATCCAAATAAAAAAGGCGGAAAAAGAAAAAGAAAAGCAGTTCTTCACTTACCGTGGAAGGAACAGACACATCCGCAGATCCTCTGGAGGAAAAGGGGGACCGAGTTGCCCTGCAGCCTAGAGAAAATGGAGAATTTGTCCCGCGGGTAACCGAATATCCAGAGGGCCCAAGGCAGAAGTCGTGTACCCCAAAGAAGTGTCTGTCCAGTGCCAACAGTGAGGAACCCTCAGCCAACCATCCCAGGGAAGTGGAGTCGGAGCCAGTGGGTGACGATCCCTTGACCAGCCCTGAAGATGCACTGCAAGCAGCCAGGCATGACTGTGATCTACTCTGTGAAGAATTGGAAAGGGAGAGAAAAAATAATGCTGAGCTACAGAAGACTGTGCTCGCAATTTACTCTGCGGCCAAGACCGAATTGGAGGATCTCAAGACTGAGCTAGATACTGCAAAGGCTACTATTTCCACCATGGAGGAAAAGCAGAGCCAATCTGATAAAATGGTGGCTACGCTAAAGCAGAAGTATGAGGAGGCACTGAAGCAGATGACAGTCTTTCAGCAAGAGGTTCACACTCTTCGCATAAAGCTGAATGTCTCACAACAGGAGGTCAACAGTGTCCGGATAGAGGTGGACGTATCTCAGAAAGAGTTTCAGACAGTCCGCAGAGCACTGGATGACTCACATCATGAGACCAACAGCTGCCGCACAGACCTGGAAGTTTCCAGAAAGGAACTACACAGTCTCACTGAGGAGCTGGACATTGCTAAAGAAACTATTGGTAATCTTGAAACAGATTCAAAGTCTCTCAGAAGGAGCTTCAGATCCTCAACCTAGAGAAGGAAGTCTCACGCCATGACATTCTCAAAGCAGATGTGCGTAAATGGAGGAGGACTGCAAAGAGGCCCTGAAGAATACAGAGACTGAAAAAGGAGAAAATTCAAGATTAAAAAGAGAACTTAAAACTGAAAGAAGAAAATTTTCAGTTAACAGAAGAAGTCAAGGAAAAGTTGACTGCAGAACCAACTGCAAGGTCTGCGTACACACCTCCAGTATGCTGAGGAGAAGCAGCAAACGCTACAGGAAGAAAAACTGCAGGCTGCTAAAGAGGTACAAGCGCTGCAGGAACGTCTGAATACCCAGTACGTCCCCACAGAGCAGTATGAAGAGCTAAAGGCCATGCTGCATGTCTTCAGAGCATCGTTGGAAGCGGAGCTTCGATACCAGATGACTCTGTATGAGAGGGAGCGTGAGAAGGCTCAGAAACTGGAGCAAGAGCTGGAGAGACAGAGAGACTGTTCCATTCCCTTGAGTCAGTACACCAAGGAGAAAACAGGCGCAGCGGCAACCTTGACGACAAAAATTACAGAGCTCCAGAATATGAAGGAGACCCTGATACAGATTTCTCCAATATGGAAAAAGGTATTGGCTCTGCCCAAGCACCAGTATCCCACAGTAACTAATGCCCGTAAGGACAAGGGTACAGTGAGAGTTGGGGACTCCACGCAACTTCAAAACAAAATTACGAAGTTTGAGCCACCAAAGAAAGCACTAGCCAAACCTACAGCTGCCCAACAGGCAACAAACAGAGGTAGGAGTGCAGAATCAAAGCCAGAAGAATCCTTAGCTGAAGAAGCTGAACTGGCGACTCCGTGGTGTGGAGAAGCTGCAGAAAGACCACTTCAAGAGCAGAAAACTCTAAGGACTAGTCCTAACTGCTCTACAACTGTTGCCATACACTTTGTCTACAAAAAGAGGAGTGCCCGACACAACAGAAATCTCAAGACCGCGCACGTGATAAAAAGACTTTACGTGGAAAGAATCCTCCTCAAGCGACTGAGGAGTGCTGATCTCAAGCATCTTCGGGAGGATACAAAAATAAACTGGAGAAAGGGCTCCAATCCCAGCGGGACAGAGGGTTCTCTTCCTCCATCCACTCTCATTCAAGTCACAGAGATATCTAGAATGAGAGTGAGAATGGATGGGCTTTGGCCGTGGTAAGCCCGAGCTTCACACAAACAGGGGAGGTATGTAACAGGGGACTTATCCCTGTTCAGTAATGTGCCTTTAATCTAGCAGTGTGGTAGTTAATTACTAAACACCACCTGCCTGATTAGATTGTTTACAAAAGCCTGCCTTTGAGACAGGAAGTGACTCCTTAGCTCTGACTGAGAGCTGACCTTTGGAGACAGCACATGTCTTGAGCTCTGCCCAGCATAGCTGATTGCAAGACACCAAGCAAGACTTCTAAACCTGGATGCTGATATTTTCTGTGCACGCACGGGTGCGGTTCCAGGAGAGCAGAGAAGCTTACTCTACAGAAGCTAACAGATAAGACTTTCCTTATTAAGAGACTGCTTATATCTGCTTATTTTCATTCTATGTGTTTGGGGTTGGGAGAAATGCTTAACTAATGGAGATGTGAACTAATTGCATAGGATTTCACTAGAAATACTCCCAAGTGAATGGAAGCTTTGTTCCCCCCCCTGTGTTTGGATAATTTCCTGATGAAAAGGAACAGGTACAATAAAGCCTAATATAATTTCACATTATAAAGCCTCCTAATTGTGTACCTCTGTGAACGTCCATCTACATATGGTGTCCGAGGTGGGACAAGAGGTGTTCTTGTAGTTAAAAAAGGGCCGGAGATTTTTAGGTGAAATTTTTTTTTGATGCTTTTTGCCTACAAACAGTCTGAGAAAAAAAAAAAAAAAACCTCATGCAGCAGAGATCAGAGTTAAAGGGACACACCACTGAAACTTACACTGCATTGAAACTTACAAAACCACAGATGGACTCTTTGCCCCAATCCCAAGAGGAAAGAGACTGCTGAAGCAGCTAAAACTTTATTTGCCTATCACAAAGCGTAATATGGTCATTGAAATAGGGGTGTTGCCTTCCAGCCATAGTCAGTGTTCAAGAAGTGAGTCAGCCCTTAAAAGGGATAGGTGTTTGTTGTTTTCAAAAGTTTCGCTGAAGCAGTGAATACAGATGGTGACCCACGAGTGGTACTGATTTTGCAAATAAAGGTTGTCACACCGCATAGGGCTACCAGCTGTGAATGGAGTATATGCAGAAAAGTGTGAAAATTGATACAAGACTGTGCTGAAGCAGGGGAATTTTTAGCAAACAAATGCTGAGTGTAAAATTGCCCTATAAAGGAAAAGGTTTTTCAAAGCCAATTACTGAGTGTTGAGTCCACTGCAAAGAATGTTTTTTTTCCTGCAAGTAAAAAAGTATGCCTATTATCTTGGGAGCAAAACAGACACCCAAAGTGTGAGGTGTGAATGCCATAATACTCAAAGATGAGACTGAAAATTACTGAACTCAGGCAGAAAACCAAATTCTGTTGCTGAAGCAGAGGGATTGCACCTAGCAATTAAATGGTGTATAGCAAATAGACTTTTTTACCTAGCAACTGCACATCTTGTATACCTGATAAAAGAAAATGCATGCACAGTACTGCTGATATTGAAAAAAAAAAAATTACCCAAGAAAGAAAAGTCTACAGAGATGCCTGTGAGAGCTACGACCTCTACAAGCAAAATATGCCCATCTGTAGGACTACCACAATTGGGGGTTCTAGCAAATACAGTGGCAACAGCTGCAATAGCGCCTCCTGAGGTCAGGAAGAAAATTACACCTGATAGCCTAAAAATGGAGGACAAGATGCAGCGTTCCTGTAATGAACCCTACCCCACGGAAGAGTGGCTTTTCCAGTCCAATAAAGAGGAAGACATCTCTTACGGGGAACCCAAACCGAGTCACACCCACAAAACACCCAAAGAATGGTGGGGATGCCTGAACTCGGCACGAACAGAGAAGACCACTCCTTTTGATGACGAATATGATCAGCAGGAGACAGAGTGGGAGCAGAGGATCACCGAATATTTCTGTCAGCTAAAGCAGCTGCAAGAAAAGCCTGGCGTATATAATGAAGCTGCTAAAATTTCAAATGAAGATGGAGACCCCAATATCCCTGAAGGGACGGTGTCATCCAAATAAAAAAGGCGGAAAAAGAAAAAGAAAAGCAGTTCTTCACTTACCGTGGAAGGAACAGACACGTCCGCAGATCCTCTGGAGGAAAAGGGGGACCGAGTTGCCCTGCAGCCTAGAGAAAATGGAGAATTTGTCCCGCGGGTAACCGAATATCCAGAGGGCCCAAGGCAGAAGTCGTGTACCCCAAAGAAGTGTCTGTCCGGTGCCAACAGTGAGGAACCCTCAGCCAACCATCCCAGGGAAGTGGAGTCGGAGCCAGTGGGTGACGATCCCTTGACCAGCCCTGAAGATGCACTGCAAGCTGCCAGGCATGACTGTGATCTACTCTGTGAAGAATTGGAAAGGGAGAGAAAAAATAATGCTGAGCTACAGAAGACTGTGCTCGCAATTTACTCTGCGGCCAAGACCGAATTGGAGGATCTCAAGACTGAGCTAGATACTGCAAAGGCTACTATTTCCACCATGGAGGAAAAGCAGAGCCAATCTGATAAAATGGTGGCTACGCTAAAGCAGAAGTATGAGGAGGCACTGAAGCAGATGACAGTCTTTCAGCAAGAGGTTCACACTCTTCGCATAAAGCTGAATGTCTCACAACAGGAGGTTAACAATGTCCGGATAGAGGTGGACGTATCTCAGAAAGAGTTTCAGACAGTCCGCAGAGCACTGGATGACTCACATCATGAGACCAACAGCTGCCGCACAGACCTGGAAGTTTCCAGAAAGGAACTACACAGTCTCACTGAGGAGCTGGACATTGCTAAAGAAACTATTGGTAATCTTGAAACAGATTCAAAGTCTCTCAGAAGGAGCTTCAGATCCTCAACCTAGAGAAGGAAGTCTCACGCCATGACATTCTCAAAGCAGATGTGCGTAAATGGAGGAGGACTGCAAAGAGGCCCTGAAGAATACAGAGACTGAAAAAGGAGAAAATTCAAGATTAAAAAGAGAACTTAAAACTGAAAGAAGAAAATTTTCAGTTAACAGAAGAAGTCAAGGAAAAGTTGACTGCAGAACCAACTGCAAGGTCTGCGTACACACCTCCAGTATGCTGAGGAGAAGCAGCAAACGCTACAGGAAGAAAAACTGCAGGCTGCTAAAGAGGTACAAGCGCTGCAGGAACGTCTGAATACCCAGTACGTCCCCACAGAGCAGTATGAAGAGCTAAAGGCCATGCTGCATGTCTTCAGAGCATCGTTGGAAGCGGAGCTTCGATACCAGATGACTCTGTATGAGAGGGAGCGTGAGAAGGCTCAGAAACTGGAGCAAGAGCTGGAGAGACAGAGAGACTGTTCCATTCCCTTGAGTCAGTACACCAAGGAGAAAACAGGCGCAGCGGCAACCTTGACGACAAAAATTACAGAGCTCCAGAATATGAAGGAGACCCTGATACAGATTTCTCCAATATGGAAAAAGGTATTGGCTCTGCCCAAGCACCAGTATCCCACAGTAACTAATGCCCGTAAGGACAAGGGTACAGTGAGAGTTGGGGACTCCACGCAACTTCAAAACAAAATTACGAAGTTTGAGCCACCAAAGAAAGCACTAGCCAAACCTACAGCTGCCCAACAGGCAACAAACAGAGGTAGGAGTGCAGAATCAAAGCCAGAAGAATCCTTAGCTGAAGAAGCTGAACTGGCGACTCCGTGGTGTGGAGAAGCTGCAGAAAGACCACTTCAAGAGCAGAAAACTCTAAGGACTAGTCCTAACTGCTCTACAACTGTTGCCATACACTTTGTCTACAAAAAGAGGAGTGCCCGACACAACAGAAATCTCAAGACCGCGCACGCGATAAAAAGACTTTACGTGGAAAGAATCCTCCTCGAGCGACTGAGGAGTGCTGATCTCAAGCATCTTCGGGAGGAGACAAAAATAAACTGGAGAAAGGGCTCCAATCCCAGCGGGACAGAGGGTTCTCTTCCTCCATCCACTCTCATTCAAGTCACAGAGATATCTAGAATGAGAGTGAGAATGGATGGGCTTTGGCCGTGGTAAGCCCGAGCTTCACACAAACAGGGGAGGTATGTAACAGGGGACTTATCCCTGTTCAGTAATGTGCCTTTAATCTAGCAGTGTGGTAGTTAATTACTAAACACCACCTGCCTGATTAGATTGTTTACAAAAGCCTGCCTTTGAGACAGGAAGTGACTCCTTAGCTCTGACTGAGAGCTGACCTTTGGAGACAGCACATGTCTTGAGCTCTGCCCAGCATAGCTGATTGCAAGACACCAAACAAGACTTCTAAACCTGGATGCTGATATTTTCTGTGCACGCACGGGTGCGGTTCCAGGAGAGCAGAGAAGCTTACTCTACAGAAGCTAACAGATAAGACTTTCCTTATTAAGAGACTGCTTATATCTGCTTATTTTCATGCTATGTGTTTGGGGTTTGGAGAAATGCTTAACTAATGGAGATGTGAACTAATTGCATAGGATTTCACTAGAAATACTCCCAAGTGAATGGAAGCTTTGTTCCCCCCCCCCCCTGTGTTTGGATAATTTCCTGATGAAAAGGAACAGGTACAATAAAGCCTATTATAATTTCACATTATAAAGCCTCCTAATTGTGTACCTCTGTGAACGTCCGTCTACAGCTCCCTAAGTCGATCAGAATTTATTCAAGGCTCCCTAAAGTGATCAGGATTTTTCCACGGTGCCTAAAGTGAAAACAAAGTTGTAAATACATATCTAACAGTTGCAGTGCGCAGTTGGTATGTCTCTCACGCAGACTCTTGCTCTCTCAGACACGCTCACGCAGACTCTCTCTCTCTCTCACACACGCAGACTCTCACACATGCAGACTCTCACACACTCTCTCTCTCTCTCTCACACACTCTCTCTCTCACACACTCTCTCTCTCACACACTCTCTCTCTCTCTCACTCTCTCTCTCACACACACACACTCTCTCTCTCTCTCTCTCTCTCTCTCTCACACACACACACACTCTCTCTCTCTCACACTCTCTCTCACACACTCTCTCTCTCACACTCTCTCTCTCACACTCTCTCTCACACTCTGTCTCTCTCTCTCTCTCTCTCACACACTCTCTCTCTCTCTCTCACACACTCTCTCTCTCTCTCACACACTCTCTCTCTCACACTCTATCTCTCACACACTCTCTCTCACACACTCTCTCTCACACTCTCTCTCACACACTCACTCTCTCTCACACTTTCTCTCACACACTCTCTCTCACACTCTCTCTCTCTCTCACACTCTCTCTCACACTCTCTCTCTCACACTCTCTCTCTCTAACACTCTCTCTCTCTCACACACACACTCTCTCTCACATTCTCTCTCTCACACTCTCTCTCTCTCACACTCTCTCTCTCTCTCACACACTCTCTCTCTCTCTCACACTCTCACACTCTTTCTCTCTCACACTCTCTCTCTCATACTCTCTCTCTCACACACTCTCACTCACACACTCTCACTCACACTCTCTCTCTCACACACTCTCTCTCTCACACTCTCTCACACTCTTTCACACTCTCTCACACTCTCTCACACTCTCACACTCTCTCTCTCACACTCTCTCTCTCACACTCTCCCTCACATTCTCTCCCTCACACTCTCTCCCTCACACTCTCTCTCTCACACTCTCTCTCACAAACTCTCTTTCTCACACTCTCTCTCTCACACTCTCTCTCTCACACACTCTCTCTCTCTCACACCCTCTCTCTCACACTCTCTCTCACACTCTCTCTCTCACACTCTCTCTCTCTCACACACTCTCTCTCTCACACACTCTCTCTCACACACTCTCTCTCTCACACTCTCTCTCTCACACTCTCACTCTCACACTCTCTCTCTCACACACTCTCTCTCACACACTCTCTCTCACCCTCCCGCCTCGCATGTATTTCTCTCCCCTGCTTCTCACTCTTACTCCCTCTTTTCCTCACTCACCCCCTCTCTCCTCTCCCTCCGTCAATTACCCCACGCTTACTCATTCCGTCTCCCCCCCACAAGATATATACCTAAAAACTTCCCACCCCCGAATACATACAAAAAAATCCCCACCCCCCAAATATATACAACCCCCCCCCAAATGCATACAAAAAACCCACCTAATTTTTATATATATATAAATATATATATTTATATATACACATATACACACAATCACACACCCCCCCAATACATATACAAATTACCCCAACACCCCCAATACATATAAAAATTACCCCAACACATAAAAATTAACCCAACACCCCCAATACATATAAAAATTACCCCAACACCCCCAATACATATATTTACCTTGGGGATGATGGTCAGACCGGTGGCTTGCTCCTCCAGCGTGCGCGCCGGGCCTCCCTCTCTCTTACTTCCGGCGCTGCCAGGGAGACCCGGCGCCGGCTTCAGAGGTTTTTTTTTTTTTAAATTAACTAGCAGCCCTTGTTTCCCGCTGCTGGCGGCCCTGATCGCGGCGCCCCTCTAGCCAAGCCGCGGCGCACCAGAACCACCCTTTATCTGGCTGAGACTGATATCATCCCCCTCCGTACGTGCTCTGTCCTTTTCAGACTTTGCCTCAGCTTTGTCGAGCTTCCTTGCCTTCTTGGGTGTTCCCCCTGCCCTCGCGCTGTGGTGTGACGTCACCTACACATCGCGCGACCTGACGGTGTGTGTATGGTGTATGGTGTATTGGTGATCCCCCCAACAGCGTGCAGCTCCGGTTCTCCCCTGTGATATTCCCCACTCACTCCAAAGGTCTGTGTGTGGCTCAGCAGTGGTCGTTCCGGCAGTGTGGATCCCTGGAGGCTGCCGTTTCCAATCCTTGCAGAGGCTCTGGTCTGAATCTAAAGACATTTGCTCTACGGGCTTACACTATTCAGCATTGCTGTAAGTAGGATTCCAATTTTACTCCTACTGGATGTTACAGCTCTATTAGCGTCTCTAGCCCACTTACATGTGTATGTTGTTTTATTTATATTTTACATTTGCATTAAATTTGTAATTATTTTTTTGCCAATCTTTTCAGTGCTTTTTGTTTGTTTATGAGTTACAGTATGATCTTTTTTCTTTTGTCTTTTCTGTTTTTGTCTTAAATGTTTGTTTGTCCCTATTGAGACTTCATTGAAGACTTCTCCCAGGACTCCTCTCCATTCGTGTTGGACTTTATATTTGGTTAGATTTTTATATTTTAGAGGCGCCGGTTTTCCCTTTTTTTGTAGAGTTAAATCCCTAGCACATGGCTCGGCATGTGAGTCAGTTCCCTCTAAAGATATATTGTTTCAGTTTTCAGGCACATGCCTGAAAATGAGGGGAAAAAAAAGGGGGTGGGGGGATTTGGTCTGGCATTTCGGGGGTCTGCTGGTTCCCGTCGGGGGACCTCATGATTGCCGTGGCCAGCTTTTCCCTATAATTATGTGATTGCTTATGGGCTTCATTCACTACAGCTACAGCTTTCTGCTTTATACTCAGGACTCCGGTACATCAAGGGTTAATGTGGATGCCTCTGCGTGATGCACGCGTGTCTACTGGGCTAGTAGCATCACACACTGAGGTTCATTCCTCTCATTGCTACATGCCTGAAAATGGTTGGAGTCACATGCCAGAGTGAGGGCTGGCTACAGTAGTGACTGCCCAGTTTCTGGGGCAGAGAAGCTAGCCACTCCCCTGGTCTAAAAGCGTGATCCTAGGCTAATTAAGTTGTGTGCTGTCTGACTCCTTTTTTTCCCTCTTGTATAACGCTGCTAGCTATACATCGTGCTTTTAATAGACATTTTGCAGACACAGTCCATGCTGGAGTTTACAATCTATGTTTTTGGTGCCCAAGGTCACAAGGAGCCGACACCAGGAATTGAACCAGCTTCAAACTCAGAGTCTTTACTCACTGAGCCGCTCCTGCTCCTCTGGAGTCTGGGTCTCAGTTCTGCCCAAACTCCTCCTGAGTCTTGTCCTGCCCAGGGGAAAAAAAAGGAATGATACTCCTGGGTGAGGATAATTCATTCTAAGGCTACCTGTCCATGGGGAGGGGAGAAGATTAATTGCTTCAGGCATCCAGTTTTTGCTGGAGCCTCTCTGACCCAGATAAGTGTGAGGTGAATTCCCTCTGGCCCAGTACCTGTTGACCTATGTATATGCCCAGGGAAGGATGATGCTACTACCATTGAAAGATGATGCAAGTAATGGACTATTTGCTGATTCTGCTGAGATTCCAATAAACCAGTTCCAGCATGAGTTGTGCGCTTTTCTTCTTTTTTGTTTGCAGCTTTTCCAGATATTAAGCTATCTGTGTCGTTTAGCAGCCAACTCCTCATATATTTCCTGCACTCAGGTTTTGTATTTACATTATTATTGCTTTTAGTTTTGCCTTTTTTGCACATCTCACCAAATGTTATTATTTTATCACAATTGTATTGTAGTGTATTGTACAGTATGTCTTTATTTATATAGCGCCATTAATGTACATAGCGCTTCACAGTAGTAATACATGTGGTAATCAAATAAATAACAGATAATATAAATAACAGATCATGGGAATACGTGCTTTAGACATAAAAGTAACATTAAGGAAGAGGAGTCCCTGCCCCGAGGAGGTTACAGTCTAATTGGTAGGTAGGGAGAACGTACAGAGACAGAAGGAGGGAGTTCTGGTAGGTGCGTCTGCAGGGGGCCAAGCTATATGTGTCATGTGTCCAGTATAATCCACAGTGCTATTCATATGCTTCTTTAAGCAAGTGTGTCTTAAGGTGGGTCTTAAAGGTGAATAGAGAGGGTGCTAGTCGGGTACTGAGGGGAAGGGCATACTGTAGCTACATTATATCATTGGTGTGCAATTTCACTGTTTCTTGTTCTGGATATATTTACCTGCATAGTAGGTACCGGTAGCCACTCTGCTCAGCTACAAGGGCTTTTAACCTGATGATATCATGGCTAACCTGATGACATCATGGCTTCCTATTTGCTCGCAGGGCGCGGGAGTTTTGAAACGCCGCCATAACATGAACCCTGGTCGCTGAGCAGTGCAGCTACCGGCACATCCAACAGAGGCAAATATCTCTGAATGCAGGGGGTCCCTGGTTCTTAAATTAATTGGGTTCAACTCAGGAGACCCCCTGCTTCAATCTAGGATTTAAAAAAAGAGCATAGATTGCTGCTTTAATCCTTTGTGTTCTTACACAGAATTGATCAAAAGTTTAGCTATGTTTACATTGGTTTACACTTGGATGCAGTATTTATCCTTACAGACCCTGAGATCCTGTCATTATATCTACAATGCACTAGATAACATTCTTGGATAGAAAATACTGCTTTAGTCATCATCAAAGCAGCTTGTTTAGCTTGACACATCAAAGGTATGGGTTGATATGAACCAGGTCTCTCCCAGTATCACAGTTACTGGATGTCTGTTTAGGATTGGAGAACTGTACATCTTGAAATATGCAGATCTGGAAACATCAACTGTCCTCAACCACAACCAAGACATGTAACTCTCACATTTGTTCCTCTGTCAATATAGCTATTAACTAAATGTAGCTGCATATTTCTCTTTTTTTAACCCTTAGTTCATGCACACGGACATTTAATTTATAAATGGATTAACCCCCTTACTTGATTTGAAAACACAGTACAACTTTAAGTATATGGTCATGCTGCTAATGTTTCAGAATTAAACCCTCTTATCAAACATTGTACAATACTGTATATATAACGAGGCATTCATTTGAGACTCTCGAAACCACCACCAGTCTATGTTCTTTCAAAACCATCTCACATTGTAATGTGGTCTGTAACAGTTACATATGCCTATAACTTACTTTATCTTTAACTGTTCATGCAATGTCTTCACATTTAATGTATAACCCTGGTCTCCTATGTAACCATGTATTTGTAACCATGTATCCGTCATCATAACTCTGTGCTCGGGACTTGAAAATGAGAGGTAACTCTCAATGTATTACTTCCTGGTAAAACATTTTATAAATAAATAAGTGAACAATGAAAATAATAAATATTTATAGTGTATATAGGGAAGAAAAAGAAAGTTGCGCAAATATAACTAACAAACAGTACACCTATGTATCAATGGATGCTACCACAATGTAAAGGAAACACACAGTTCCAATATATACAGTATAAAGGGGAAAGGAAAAACAAAAGGCGCAAACCCCTGACCACAATGCTTAAGTTACTAAACACTAATAGGATTGCAATGCAATGAAAGTCCAATCTGTAGAATCCTGGACTGAGTGGGATCTATAAATGAGAAGATATCCAAATATGGTGAAGTATGTATGTATTAATGACACACAACGTAAGCACAGGTCCTACTTACGAAATCACAGAATAAAATGTGCATGTCAGGATAAAATCCTTGTCTGGAACTATAATTCAGGAACTGTTAGCCGCAGGATCCACTCCAAAGGACGCCGTCTGCTTCCGAGGTCAACACATGCAGATCTCCTCCTCCTCGGCTGGAAATCTCGCGATATATGCGTGATGACGCTCCGCTTTCAGTTTTGGATAAACAGAAGCTTCTCCGTGGGTGCAATCAGCCACAAATGCCACTAATAGTGGTTGCAAAGTTCCAATTGCCTTAAATAAGGCATATAGTCCAGCAAGTAAATAAAATCCAAGGGACAAGACTACTGTAGCTACTTGCTGGACTATATGCCTTATTTAAGGCAATTGGAACTTTGAAACCGCTATTAGCGGCATATGTGGCCGATTGCACCCGCGGAGAAGCTTCTGTTTATCCAAAAGTGAAAGTGGAGTGTCATCACGCAGACATCCCTTTGCGAAAGTCACCCGTGAGTGACGAAACGCGTCAGGGAGCGTCATCACGTCGGACGCATTGACATTACGTCATCACAAAGCGCTGGAGTGAACCGATCCACGAGCCGATGCCATAGAGGCCTGCAAACAAGGAGCCACTTTCTTATGACTCTTGGACAATTTCAAACATCCACTGGCCCTGGACATCTGCTGGGACGTTGGCCCATCCTGTTCGAGATCGGGTATTCCCCCAGGATGGAGCGCAGTAACCGGATGGTGGTGATTATTATCACACAATGCCTATTTTATCTGTACTTTTGTGAGTGCATTTTTTACCCCCCCTCCTCCCCTTTCCCTCATTAAATATATAGTTTCACACTATGGGGCGTGGGCTCTCTCCTCTTTTTTCCTTGTAGATTCCCTATGGACGTGGTTTGTCCATTCTGAGAGCAGCCGGAGATCCCTTGCACCAGCTTCCATTTCTACATTGGACTTTCATTTTGAGGACTGGTTTTTACCCTCTTCTTTTGTTCCTATAAGTTTTTTTATATGTGTATTTACATGCATTTAATATACTGTCATATGTTTGTTTGTTCATAGTTATCCCCAGTCTTTTTGCACAGGCATCTAGTATATTCATGTGCCACCATAATATTAGATTTATCCATTTGATATTCAAAGAAAGAAAATAGCACAGAAGCGCACAAGGGATGGAGTTAATAACAGTATTTTAATAAAACAAACACATAAATGACTGAGAGGATCCAACCCCTTCTCAGCTCAAAAGATAAAGGTAAAAGTAAAATGCCCAGAAATTAAAACCATACATATGGTATCTTAACATAAAATGTCTAGGAAAAATACATCACATACAACAAAAAAACATTCAATGTAAAAGTAAACAGAAAAAGTACTGACAGCCCAAGGGGATTTGAATGAAAACCACCATAGAGGACTAAATACCCGCTGACAGGGGGAGACGGACACTTACACTAGGGCAAAGGTGGGGGTCCACAGCTGACCGCACAGGATCCGGATCGCGGCACCTGGGAAGATAGAACAGCCACCACTAGAGCCTCAGGCAGGCTCCGTCTCAGCCTCTCAGCAAACACGCGCAGGATGACCTGTCGTGACCTCTACGCATTTCGCACCACGTGCTTCGTCAGGAGGTCACGTACAGCGTCATCCGCGCGTATTTATGGAAGAAAGGGAGTTAGTAAGGACAGCCCCTTCAGACGCCAGATCCAACGCCCTTAGATGGGCAGCTGTATACTTAAAGTGATGCTACCTCTTTCTCTGACAGTGTCACATGTGCGATAGTCACGTGATACAGGTCTACCAAAGTGTATACAAAACGGGAACTGTAACACAGCAGTATCAGCACTGCCAAAGACCATCACTAAGTATACAGACAGAAAATGAATAAGAACACACAAATGCCAATATATATATTAATTAAACATAATAGATGCACACATAAAAAGCAATACATAATCCTAATACATATATTATAAAAATGAGAGATTAATTTCATTTTAATAAAAAGAAGAACAAAGAAGAAAAAAGAAAGAAAATAAACATGATTTATCTTAAAAAAGGTTTAAGTTCAATGAGTTCATTAAAACCAATAGGGTGTCTAGTTTGCATTTCGTAAATCCAATACTGTTCACGTTTCAATAAATGATTTTCTCTATCTCCTTGTCTGCTGTTCATTTGTATATGTTCAAGCCCTTTAAATGTAATACAAGCGGGGTTATTGTGTATTTCTTTAAAGTGTTTTAGTAGCGGGGTGAGCGGCATACCTTTAGCCAAAGTTTTAGGTATGTTTTTTACATTTCTCAAATGTTATAACATACGCATTTTTAGTGGCCTTTTTGTCTTGCCAATGTACTGTAAATTACAGTTACACTGCAGGACATACACCACATGCGTAGTCTGACAGTTGATAAAGCTGTTGATATTATATATCCTTTTTGTAGCACAGGACGTAACAGTTGTCCCTTTACATATGTGATTGCACGCCTTACACTTCCCGCATTTATACGTGCCTTTAATGCCCAAGCGATCTTTAATGTCACCAGATACAGCAGTTTTTCTGGTGATTTGGCTAGGGGCTAACATATTTTTTAAATTTGGCGCACATTTGAACACTACCCCTGGGCCCTCAGCTAAACTCACAACCAGGGGTAGTGTTCAAACGTGCGCCAAATTTAAAAAATATGTTAGCCCTTAGCCAAATCACCAGAAAAACTGCTGTATCTGGTGACATTAAAGATCGCTTGGGCATTAAAGGCACGTATAAATGCGGGAAGTGTAAGGCGTGCAATCACATATGTAAAGGGACAACTGTTACGTCCTGTGCTACAAAAAGGATATATAATATCAACAGCTTTATCAACTGTCAGACTACGCATGTGGTGTATGTCCTGCAGTGTAACTGTAATTTACAGTACATTGGCAAGACAAAAAGGCCACTAAAAATGCGTATGTTATAACATTTGAGAAATGTAAAAAACATACCTAAAACTTTGGCTAAAGGTATGCCGCTCACCCCGCTACTAAAACACTTTAAAGAAATACACAATAACCCCGCTTGTATTACATTTAAAGGGCTTGAACATATACAAATGAACAGCAGACAAGGAGATAGAGAAAATCATTTATTGAAACGTGAACAGTATTGGATTTACGAAATGCAAACTAGACACCCTATTGGTTTTAATGAACTCATTGAACTTAAACCTTTTTTAAGATAAATCATGTTTATTTTCTTTCTTTTTTCTTCTTTGTTCTTCTTTTTATTAAAATGAAATTAATCTCTCATTTTTATAATATATGTATTAGGATTATGTATTGCTTTTTATGTGTGCATCTATTATGTTTAATTAATATATATATTGGCATTTGTGTGTTCTTATTCATTTTCTGTCTGTATACTTAGTGATGGTCTTTGGCAGTGCTGATACTGCTGTGTTACAGTTCCCGTTTTGTATACACTTTGGTAGACCTGTATCACGTGACTATCGCACATGTGACACTGTCAGAGAAAGAGGTAGCATCACTTTAAGTATACAGCTGCCCATCTAAGGGCGTTGGATCTGGCGTCTGAAGGGGCTGTCCTTACTAACTCCCTTTCTTCCATAAATACGCGCGGATGACGCTGTACGTGACCTCCTGACGAAGCACGTGGTGCGAAATGCGTAGAGGTCACGACAGGTCATCCTGCGCGTGTTTGCTGAGAGGCTGAGACGGAGCCTGCCTGAGGCTCTAGTGGTGGCTGTTCTATCTTCCCAGGTGCCGCGATCCGGATCCTGTGCGGTCAGCTGTGGACCCCCACCTTTGCCCTAGTGTAAGTGTCCGTCTCCCCCTGTCAGCGGGTATTTAGTCCTCTATGGTGGTTTTCATTCAAATCCCCTTGGGCTGTCAGTACTTTCTCTGTTTACTTTTACATTGAATGTTTTTTTGTTGTATGTGATGTATTTTTCCTAGACATTTTATGTTAAGATACCATATGTATGGTTTTAATTTCTGGGCATTTTACTTTTACCTTTATCTTTTGAGCTGAGAAGGGGTTGGATCCTCTCAGTCATTTATGTGTTTGTATTATTAAAATACTGTTATTAACTCCATCCCTTGTGCGCTTCTGTGCTATTTTCTTTCTTTGTTTCTCAGGGTGTCCTCCCCCTCTTGAGGGGGGATCACCTCTGAAGTGGGAGCCTCTGGGGAGACGCTCCATGCACGTGCAGCACAGGGATTATTCCAACTATTACTTCTGCAGCACGAGCGCTGAATATCCTATTCCTGCCCATTTGATATTCACTTAACATTTATTCACAAATTATTTATATTAAATAATCACTAGCACATAATCTCTAGTATAATTAACCACACACTTCTAGAGGAACTGCCCCTTTTTTTCTTTTATTTGTCTATATATATATATATTTTTAAAAAAGCTAGGAATATAAAATCCATTCTAGCACCTACTAGACTAAAAAGTACATCAGTCATCTGTGAAAGTAAAAATCAAAAGAATGGTAATTTTCAGTGCAAACGAAGTAGGTGTATTACATGCAAACATCTAAAAACATCCAATTCCATCATTTCTGCTTCCAATGGATCCACCCATTCGATTCTGGGTCATATCAATTGTCTAACCAGTTTTGTGGTTTATGCCATCATGTGCCCGTGTGGGCTACAATACATTGGCCGTACAGCAAGAGCCCTGAGTACTAGGTTCTTAGAACATCGTAGAAACATAATCCATGGGCTACAAACTCATAGTCTGTCACGTCACTACTCATTAAAACACAACAAAGACCCAGCAACACTTAGAATACTGGGGATAGAACATATAAAATCCACTTTATTAAGTGGTGACAGACACAAAAGCCTAAACCTTCGTGAAACATATTGGATTTATGTTTTAAATACACTTAGTCCATCTGGGTTAAATGACTGTATTGATATAAGTACAGTCATCTGAGGGTTCATTCCTATAAGATCTTGAAGTGGAGGTCTGGGTCTGAACATGCTTGTCATGTTCCCTCCATATCTGTCTCAGGGAGTGTCCTTTTGGTCATTCAGTTCTTCATGATTTAAACATTATAGACACATTGAGTATTAGTCATTCACAATCATATTGGTTAATGATTCTTATCATAAATAGTTAGATAAATTAGATTTTTAATATATACACTAGACATTGACCATTAAGCACGCACATTAGAAATACATTCATGTATTCGTATATGTTTATTCCATTTAAGTAGTCACAAACAAGCACAATGAAGATCACAATCACGTTTAAGTATCACCCATAACACACTTATTTTATTTTATTTAATATTCACATAACTCTTTATTATTCATTCACTTCTTTATTTTCCTTGGCCAGTGGAGACACAGGTGCTATGATGCATTTGCTTCCCATTTTGATATACAGGTGACTGTGGGATACAAGGTTCCAGTCTGCAGTTCTCCTGGTTCTTTGCCAATCCTATATAACTAATTTATCCTTGAGTTCTCCAATATAACAATATATTAGACACACATACAGAGGTCAAAGTTTATCGCCTCAGTTCACTCATATATACATTTATATAATCATTTAACTATCCAATAATTGATTTACATCCACATCCCCAATTATTTCCTCCAGGTTATTCATTTCTTCTAAATGAATATTCATTAATTATCATGCTATAGATCCTATTAGCCCATGTCTGAGGTCCCATATATACTGACACAGGTTGGTTAGGGAATCCAGACAATTAGGATTCTAAATAAGAACACATCATTGTTTTATCTGTGCATTCATCAATCTGACATAGATGAGAACATTCAGGGCTGCAAGTATTCCCACTAATAAGGATATCCAATTGAGTTCTCAGTAATCATTATTGGGTGTATGTATAAATTGGTGATTATTTCTTAGTACTCACACACCCATAAATATATTGAATGCAGTCCTGAATGAATTTTATCATAATAGTATATTCATGCAATATTGTTTATATATACTACATGTTTACACTTGTTTTAGGCATTTGATAACATTATGGATCTGCCAATTTTTAATTATATAACTAATTGATATTGCAAGGTGTTGTGCACTATGAACAGGACACTCATTGTCTTCAATTAATGTTTGTTCCTTTAATTGTCATCACACATGTGTTTATACTAATTAAGCTACCAAGTGGTTGATTGACTCATCACTATAAATATGTTCTGACATAGACTGGTCAGATATCTCCTGATGAAATCACTTTATGTGAAGAAACGCGTAGAGAAGAGCGTTTTTTAGCTGCTGTCACACTGTGATATATATTTTGACTCTATCCTCACTGCCCACCTCATTACGGACTGCCTTTGGGAGTGCAGAGAGACTTCTCTGATCAGCCCCTGCATCGCGGGGTCACGGACTACAGACCTCATATCCGGATACACTAACATTGTGGAGGACTTCCGGGTCACATTGTGGTGAGCTTTTTCCTGTATCCCCTGCTGGATGTCGGTTCAGCAGAGCTGAGAAAACCCAGACAGAGAGAGGGCGCGCCATCCAAGGCACAACGTGGGCGGTTGGCGAATGAGTATACTCATTATATGCATTTATTTATCCTGTGTTTGTGAGTTCGCATTTGTTGGTTTTATTCATATTCATTTTTATTAAATTGTATTTTTTCATGCTGCACTAGGATCGGGCGCTTTCTTTTCTTGTTGTTCATATATATATATATATATATAATGTGTAACAGTATTTCTGAACCGGCCTGACCCACCCAATCTCACATTGGCCCCTGTGGTCTAACCGGACCCCATTACAGTGTGGTAGTGTCTGGTGGTGCACTTGTTGGCAACAGGAACCCTTGAGTCTCCCGCATGATGGTGTGTGGGGAGGACCCGTCCAGACAGGCAGCTGAGGTAGTGTGCTGAGTCTCACCTAGTTCCAGTGCAGCGCCTCCACCTCATCAGGGTCCCTGCGTCCGCATGGGGATGGTCCTGTTGAGGAACTCCTCCGTGGTGCTCCTCTCTGTACATTCACTCCACACATGTACACGAGAGGGTTTGTGATTGAGAACATCTTTATTGTCTGAGTGGGCTAGCTGCCCCTCGCAGTAGATATCTAGCCACTCATGTTCAGTCAGTGCCTCCCTTTAAAAGGTGTATTCCTCCTTAGATAGGGATTCCCTATCCACGCAGGGATCTCTGCCCTGTGCCAGGTCCCTGGACACAGTCTCCTTTTTCAGTTACTATAACATAACTAGAACTCTCAGTAACTCAGGCTAGAACTTGAACTCCTGTCAGAACTCCTCCTTCCCTTAGCAGAACTAACTTTTAGACACAGTGCTGTGCCTTATGTACACTCTGGAAGCTGACACACCTCTGACATCACTAACCATGGAGTCAGAGCATGTGACTACTCCCATCCATACACAGGGCACCCCACCAGGGTGTGAGGGCAAACCTCCATAATTACTGCTGGCATGCCCACAACTTACCAGGCCTTACTGTCAGCAGGAGAGATGACTGTAGCCATTTTACATGACCGCTACATTCTCCCCCTGGTGAATCCCATCGTCCTCGCTGGGACCTAAATTTGTATACCCTTTTCCAGGAAGCACTGAAATACAACACATAATTAGGTTAA
Organism: Ascaphus truei; assembly: GCF_040206685.1. Classification (NCBI taxonomy): domain Eukaryota; kingdom Metazoa; phylum Chordata; class Amphibia; order Anura; family Ascaphidae; genus Ascaphus; species Ascaphus truei. The sequence goes on along the minus strand of NC_134484.1, from coordinate 425,549,081 downwards.
CTTCACATACAAATTTCCATGGTATATAACAAAATGACTACAGTACATTCCGCCAAGCCCGCCCCGACCAGCAGCCACGAACCCGCGTAATGCATTAGTACCCCCTAAAAATAGTGACTCGGGTCAAGTTTCTTAACCTCTCTACCGCCCATGTCTAGGACCGTGACGTGATAGTGCCTAGGCAGTCCTCTCTCGGGCCTATAGGTCACCCTATGTTTGTAAATGTTCTTGCCTATACCCCATACACGCACTAAGTGCTCTATCCGCTCCTCGGCCTTCTTCCCTACCACTGCACTTCCTCTTCCTACTAAATGCATTTCAATGGCCTCCCTAAGCCACCTATCTCGGTTTTCCTCTATTTCATCCATAAGAGGCTCAGGGACATACGGGTACTCCAACCCGTAGGATGATTTATACCGAGCCATTATGGTCCGCTCGGCCCTACTTATTCTGGTCAGGTCAGCCTTACCTGCCCTCCCAGGTAACACCCATGATAGGGGCTCATCAGGGTCCACGGGGTCTGATAGGATGCTAGGACCCATTGGTTCTATCTCCCTATGCTCATTCTGCAGCCACCGCTCCTGCAACTCTCTATCCCTTTGCTCAGGTGTGAATTCTCCCACAGCCCACCAGTAATCCACTACATCTTCTCGCCGGATGAGGAACCGAGTGCGGTCCATCCATGCGGAGTACCCTTCGAATAGTGGGGCCCACCAACGGTTCTCTCTAAATTTATGTGACCCCCCTGACTCCCTATCATCTTCCAGGGAAAATACCCCCGACGAACGTTCAGATCGCGGTACAGACCACCTATAAGATCCCGGGGCCTTTTTCACCGGTTCAGGAACTGCAGGGGGCAACCACCGGCCTACCGCGGCCACTCTCAACTCTCCCCCTCCCCGAGAATCGCCCTCCGTAGCGCCACTGCGCTGTCTTTCCCCAGTCCGTCTCTCCTCCCCCAAAGGTATGTCCATAAGTTCCAGGCTAGGCGGGGATCCCGTGGAACAGGTGACAGGGGCAGGGGCTTTATCTAGGCCATGGGATGGGGCATAGGGGCGAGTGATAGGACCCCACGGGGTTACGACCCGTTCCTGGCTGTCCGTAGACTGGTCCAATGAGGGCATCTCACCCTCCTCAGTCCTCGGATCGCCCATCCAACTTCTGGGCCTTGGAGGTGATCGGGGATCTTCCCCCGATCGCCGAAGCGTCGCTGCTTTGTTCCCGGTGGTTCCGCTATCGCCACCGGAAGTGATGTCCTCCCCGGAACCGGAAACGCCGCCATCACGGGTCGGATCCCCATTCGGGATCTCTTCTTCGATGACGACATCCGGAAGCTCCGCCGTCGTCTTCACCGGAAGTGATGCCGTCTCTCCATGTGCGCCTCGGGCCTGGCACGGCCCTTCCTCCTCTGCGCTGTCTGCCGGGACAAGGTAAGTGATGGGGCTGTTTCTCTTACCAGTCCGCAGGGGCGTTGGCGTCTCTCTCCCGTCGCCGCCAGGTCCTGGGACGGCGGGACTCCGTCTCTCGGCTCGCCGATCTGCGGGGGACGCCCTGTTTTCCAGACTGCCGCTCACCCCACGGGGTGTCGTCCATCCTGGGTCCCTCTTGGATCCCGATTTCGCCACCGCTAGTTCACGGAGGTCCTCATCTGAGTAATCTCCCTTCCTGGACCTCGGAGTCACCGAGCATGGCGAAAGTCTTTTCTCTGCGCTGTCGGGGAGCGACCCGACCGCCTCGGTTGATACTGACCCAGCCGACTTGGTCGACTCCAGTCCCCTTTCTCCGGGACTCGCACGGTTTATCCACAGTGCGCCAGGGGACTCAGCGGAGCGTTTAACCGTGTCCCCCGGGGGGTCAGCAGGTTGGATAGGTATGAATGTGGTCATGGGCCACAAATATAATGTCCCGCAATGTGGGCAACGTGCCACCGTATTGATAGTGCCTCCGGGCAGCCCGCATTGTAGGCAGAGCCCGACCACCGTCTCGGTGTTAGCCACCCTGACCACCAGTACCCCGCCGGGTACCGAGTAGGGCTGGGTGGAGACCATAGTTCCCTCAGTGGGAGGGCAGGCCATTCTTTTAGTAGGGACCACTTTCAGTATGGGTCTCTCCAGGTCAGTGGTTCCTCGCAACTGACCGGTAGAAGCTTCTGGGCCAGCCGCTTCCTGCTTCGGCTCCTCCTTCCGCTGACATAGTTGGAACCCGCCCCCAGTGGTTGCAATTATGGGCGGATCCCACAGGGGAATATCATGCCCCTTAATTAAGGCCGCGCCTTTCTCAGTCCTGGTGGGCGCGGTCTGCGTTTTCGCGCCAATTTCCTCATCAGAGTGGGATTCTTGGGCGGCGGCTAGTTCCCGCCTTCTCCTAGCTGCTGCTTTTCGTGCAAAATATCCCTCCTTTTTGCACGTTACCTCCGCGGCCGGAACTACTTCTTGTAGTGGCGCCGTCTGGATATCAGTCCCTGGGCCCAGTGGGTGCATTCCCACAGGCCATAATTGAAAGTCACTCCCCCTGGTGGAAATCAGGGGAGGGTCCCATAGACTAAGCGGTTGACTCAGCACAGGGGCTGAGTTAGTCACTGTCCATGCAGGCGCAGCCGTAGCTTTCGCGCCATGCCCCCAATCAGGGCGGGGCTCTGCTGTTCGCGCCATTCCCGGCCAGCTCTTTGCAAGTTCTGTATCAGCCATTTTCTCCGCGACTGTCCCATGCGGTTTCCCTAGCAAGCGGGAACCGCCATTTTGGTTGGCTTTTAAGCCCAAAAAGTCAGTTTGTTTGCTCTCCTCGCGGGGTTTTCCCCCAATTATCACAATTTCCTAACACTCTTCAAGGGTGGCCCCTCGGTGTCCCAGACAGGATAAAAACGGGGCAGCCACGGCCTTCGCTCCACTCCAGAGCAGATTGGTTAACGATAACTCGGCGACAGTTTGCTCTTCCGTGGGGCGCACGCCACGGGTGCCTTCCCCATCAGCCTCTGGTCGCCATTTTGTGTTCTCTGCACCACGCGGATCCTCCATTCTCTCGTAACAGTTATCGTACATGGGGCTCCGCTCTGCGGGGCAGCCTCCACACCAGTACAATAAAGATTGCTCAGATGCACCACCACATGTGTACCTGATCTAGGCTGGACTCATGTTGCACTACCTCAGGCTAGGCTCACTCTCTCAGTGTCTGCTGTAATTCCTTCCTCCCAGTCTGTGCTCCCTATGGTAAGTGTCTGGAATGGGCTAGAGTACTCTGGCTCTGCCATGCAGTACTTGGGGCGTCTACCTCTCTTGGTCAGCCTAGCGCAGACCCTCTCCAGGATTCCTGACCACGTTAACAGGCTATCCCTTCTGGCGTCCTACCAACTAGCACTGCCTCAAGGTGACTCGGTCAGCTATAGCCCGGCCCCAGACCCCTCACTCCCTTCAGGCCCCTAGGTTGTCCCTGCGAACTGACAATATCCCGTCAGCCCCTTGACCACCCCTAGGTCCGTCCCTACGCAGCACAGAGTGGCAGCAGACTCTCTCCCTGTTTCCCAGTGTGCCTAGCTAGAGCCTGTCCTGATGACAGATCTGATCTCAGCAGCGCCTCCAAATGTAACGGTATTTCTGAACCGGCCTGACCCACCCAATCTCACATTGGCCCCTGTGGTCTAACCGGTCTCCATTACAGTGTGGTAGTGTCTGGTGGTGCACCTGTTGGCAACAGGACTCCTGAGTCTCCCGCATGATGGTGTGTGGGGAGGACCCATCCAGACAGACAGCTGAGGTAGTGTGCTGAGTCTCACCTAGTTCCAGTGCAGCGCCTCCACCTCATCAGGGTCCCTGCGTCCGCATGGGGGTGGTCCTGTTGAGGAACTCCTCCGTGGTGCTCCTCTCTGTACATTCACTCCACACATGTACACGAGAGGGTTTGTGATTGAGAACATCTTTATTGTCTGAGTGGGCTAGCTGCCCCTCGCAGTAGATATCTAGCCACTCATGTTCAGTCAGTGCTTCCCTTTAAAAGGTGTATTCCTCCTTAGATAGGGATTCCCTATCCCCGCAGGGATCTCTGCCCTGTGCCAGGTCCCTGGACACAGTCTCCTTTTTCAGTTACTATAACATAACTAGAACTCTCAGTAACTCAGGCTAGAACTTGAACTCCTGTCAGAACTCCTCCTTCCCTTAGCAGAACTAACTTTTAGACACAGTGCTGTGCCTTATGTACACTCTAGAAGCTGACACACCTCTGACATCACTAACCATGGAGTCAGAGCATGTGACTACTCCCATCCATAGCAAAGGAATGGAAGCAGGCACCTTTAGAATAAACTGCACCTTTAGAAAGACCGTGTGCCTGCTTCCATTCCTTTGCTCAAGTACCTCTGGGATGTCTGGACCTCCCTGGATACAGCGCAACGGCAGATAAGTACCCCCCTCCAGTACCTACCAGCGGTGTGCATGTGCTTCTACATATGACTACTCCCATCCATACACAGGGCACCCCACCAGGGTGTGAGGGCAAACCTCCATAATTACTGCTGGCATGCCCACAACTTACCAGGCCTTACTGTCAGCAGGAGAGATGACTGTAGCCATTTTACATGACCGCTACATATATATAAAAATATATATATATATTTAAAAAAAATTCTGTTTAAAGCAGCACTACTTGTTGCAGTTTATGGTTTTTATTTAAGTCATAGGATTGAAGCAGGGGGTCTCCGAAACGTAACTGCGCTAATTTCAATTCCAGGGACCCACTGCTTCTCGAGATACTTACCTCCGTATAAAGGTGCCGGTATCTCTGTAGGTTCCAGCTCCAACGGGCTTTTCTTTTTTTTCATTAAATAAATATATATTATGTGTGAGCGAATGTGGAATGCAAAAGTAAACAAAAATGTAATGCCGCTGACTTTTTAGCGATAAGGGAACTTGTTGCAAATCTTTTTAGATTGAAGCAAACTTTTTCGCGAACTAAAAAGGGTAAAGTTCCCTTAAGCCGGAGAGAAATGTGCCCATTTCTACTCCATAGCCACCCTGCCAAAGTAACTATATTTATTTCCCTGCTGATCTAGACTTGACAGTGATTTTTGAGCTACATTTTTGCACTTTGTAGATTAATGCCCAGAACATATCTTTAACATCTTTAACTCGGCATAACAGATGTTTGTATACATTTGAAAAGTTCTAAAGAACCTGATATATAGTGCGATGGCAAAATATTTTTTTCCCATACAGTAAGTTCAATGTCTTTTTGAAGAGCTTGAGACATCATTAAAGGAACATTCTTGAAATCCCTCCAAATTACTATTCGTTTAGAGGATGCACTTTGATGTGGCTTTCAATTGCATATTTATTTAGTTATTAATCCTTTATTCAAACTATAACTCAGAACATTACTCCACATCAAATTTAGTAACCAGTGTATTGGTGATCCTGGTTATTTTATTGTTGGGTAACCTATGTAATGTTGCGTTACTTTTAGAATGATGGACAAGATAATGCATAACATCTCCTGAGTTCATTCAAGCAAATTAAATGAGAACATACAATCTATTGAATGTAGTTCTCCGGGAAATTAGTAATTGGATGGGCACGTGGGATATTTTCAGCTGCTGTCTAGGTAAGGAGGATAAAATGCCAGCAGGGTGTCAAGCTGAGAGTTAAAGCAGAGGTCATAGAATTAGTGAGACTAGAGGCACATTGTAAGAACAAGACAGAATGACGATCGCAAGTCAGCTTTCGGCAAAGGGCTTGGTGTACATAATAGATGCAAAAATAATGTGTTGGAATAAAGAAAATGTAGTCAGTAGTGAATTGGACAAGAAGGGTGATTTAATAAAGTCAATGTTTGTGCTCTCACTGACTAAAAGACAAATGTGGATGTAGAGAGGAAAACAAGATGTTGAAAAGCAAACTATGTTTTATGGCTTTAAAGATGTGTGTGTGTGTGTGTGTGTGTGTGTGTTGATGATGATGTATTACATATTAGCAAGGGAAAGAGCATAGCAAACACAACACAGAAGGCAACGAGATACCACAAGCATTAAATTAGGATCCCGTTAAAAGCTCACATAGATGACAGTAAGCAGACTTATGTGTGCAGAACAACATCCATGCAGAAGACTGATTCTATAAACAGAAGATTTATTGAGTTACAGAATTTACTCTATCTGGAAGACCCATAATTTCTTGCCTTAATACTATTTGTGATTTATGTTATTTCTCTGTGAAGTCTCAGTTAGGAAAATACATCAAATTAGCAATAAAATGAAAGCTTCAGCCATGTAAACGCTGATTTAAAATATATTTTATTTGTATTTTACATGGAGACCTTGTAAACCTTGGGCCTTGATTTCATTTATAATTTACTTATCATGGGAGCATGATTTGACTTTCCTCTTCCCTGTTTCGGTATAACAAGACAACCCAGCCTGGATCTGTCCACAGGGATTAGGAATTGGTTGATACTCAGGTGACAACAGTGTCCTTTTCTCAACTCCATTATAGCGCAATCCACTACAATGCAGATCTGAAATAACGCGGTATGAGTGTGGCTCCCGTTTTTAAAACGCTGCTTTTTTTTGTACATATGCTTTATTGCTAACGGACAAAATGGACAAAATAAACAAAACACGCACACGATCCCGAGAGATGAGGACATTGCACGAGACATCACAGCACAGGAAGAATAGTGTGAGTGAGGCACAGGATTACACACAAACTCCCCACAAACTGCTTTCTTGAGGGATTTTCCAGTGCAGTGCAGATAATATGGATTAACTGGGAAGGGGTAGTTCTCCCCTTCCATCCTTAGCTGAAGGTCACAGGAAAATCAGAAGCATATTTAGAGGGCTAAAGATTGACATTTTACTACATAATAGAAAACGGTGGCATATCCGTTTTATGAGCTTTATTGTATTTTTGGGGTTTACAATATAATAGGGCCCTTGTTTCCCAGCTTTTTGTTTAAAATAACCAGTCATTATCATGAAATTATTTTTACTGCATCAATTAAACAGCATTTTCTGAATGCAAATCGTCTCCATGAATACCAATTGACTGCATAGAATATCTCTATGCACTTTCAGACCCACAAATAGTAATGGAAACCATTAAAGGAGAGGATACATTTATGTTGATGGGTATGTTTTGTCATGTGAGCTACAGCTGTATTTAATTAAAACTGTAATTCATTATTTGATTTGATTTATACAGTAATTCCTTCTTAAATGTCAATTTTTTTTACTACATAAACATTTAGAAGCTGCCTGTCAATTCCACAATGTACAATTCAAAAGCTTTTATGATATTAGCCCACTAAAATAAATAAATATATGTTTTAATTGTAACGGGTTTATCCCCCCCAATCTCACATTGGCCCGGGTACTCTATTAACCAACCCCCCATTACGTGTATGTGTCTGATGGTGCCCCTGTAGGCAACAGAACTCCTGAGTCTCCCGCTTGATGTTAGTAGGGGATTATCAACAGGCAGGTAGCTGAGGTAGTGGGTGCGAGTTCAACTTACATCATGTGCAGCGCCTCCACCTCATCAGGGTCTATGCTTCCGCAGGGAGATGGTCCTGGTGAGGAACTCCTTCTTGGTGGTGCCATCCACTTGCGAGTAATTTCACACTCACACAGTGGAGGTATATTCAAACAGGGCATCTTTATTGTAGACAGTGATGTGGCAGACTGCCCCATGCAGCTGCCGGCTTTAGCCGCACATCTCTCAATGCTGTCCCTTCGCCAGGTACGCCCTCCTGAATTGAAGTGGGGTTCCCTCTTCTCCTAGGGAGACCCTCTCTGTGCCAGGTCCCTGGACACAGAGTGGCTAGACAGGCTGATTGGTCAACCTGGACCGCTAGTTACTTCACTAGGGTCACAAAGTGTTCCCACAATCCCTTATGCAGGCCATACAATCTTCCACTGTAGAGAACACTGTAGAACTCATAGAACCACTGGTAGAACACTTGCCGAACACCAGACTAACTAACTGTGTTGTGCCTTATATACTTCAGGAGGCAGGCGCATCCCTGATGTCACTATCCAGGGACTCAGAGCATACAGCCACTCCCCACCATACATAGGGCACCTCACCATTGGATGAGGGAAAACCTCCATAACTACTGCTGGCATACCTGTTCTTACCAGGACTTACTGCCAACAGAGAGGAAAGCAATATACCATTATTATGCATGGCTATATACTCCCCCTGGTGAATCCCCACCGTCCCAGCTGGGTCCTAAATTTTGTGTACCTTGCTCCAGGAAACACTGAAAAAGAACACACAAACTTAGTATTAACATCATCACTTTTCATAATAATGACAACATCCGCTCACCGACCAGCAGTAAGCAGCAAAGAATAAAGGCAGACCACTCGTTGCGGACCTAATAATAGTGTCGAGGGTCTGGTTTCTTCACCTCCCGCCCCGCTGCATCATGAACAGTTACACTATACTCGTGGTAACCCCCGCTCGTTACAGTATACCACCTTGTGCAAATACACACTGCATCCTATTTTCCAGACCCACATGAGTTGGGAAACCCTCCGCTCGGCCTGAATCCCCTTAATGGCCCCTCCCTTATTAACAATATAGTACTCAATATCGTTATTGAGCCACCTTTCTCGGTTCTCCTCAATTTCTCTCATTAGAGGTTCGGGTACATACGGGTATTCGAGCCCATGCGATCGCTTATACTGAGCTGCGATAGCCCGTTCAGCTCGGCAAGTCCTAGTCAATTTACTTTTTCCAGCCGCTCCTGGCAACACCCATGACAGGGGCTCATCTGATTCTACCGGGTCATCCAACCCTGCTGATCCCTTTGGGGTAATAAGGCCTCCCTGGATGCGATCCCACCTTACCCTTAGGGCCCTAAGGTATGCCTCATCATCAAAATCTCCGGGAGCCCACCAGTGATCAACCACCCCCTCCCTTTCTTGCAGAAAATGGGTGCGGTCGAGCCAGGCGACATACCCCTCGTATAACGGTGCCCACCACCTAGTCTCCCTTGCTTCCTCGGAGCTAGGTTCTATCGGCTCCTCCTCATCATCAGGGCCACCCGAGGATACCCCTGAAGTACCCTCAGATCGCATAACCCTTTCCTTTCGTTGTGACCAATGTCCGCCCTCACGACTCAGCGCGCTAACAATGGAACTGCGGGGTGACACTCTCCCTCCACCCTCCGATCCACCATCAGATGTTCCCCAGTCCATGCTTCCAGTCCGTTCGGTGATAGGACCCCGGAAATCCCTTGACATACCCAGACTAGATGTCGACCCAAAGGGACAGGTGACAGGGACAGGGGTTTGAACTAGGGCCTTGGGGCTAACCCTGGGAATGGACAGGGTTGGGGGACGGGAATGGACGGTAGGTGTTGGCAGGGTCACGGCCTGCTCCTTCGCAATACCGGACTCACGTGCACCATAATGTCCATTCGATCCTTCAGTAGCGGGTCCTCTCAAGTTCCGATTCGAGAGCCCGCTGCGTCGGGGTAGGATGTTTCATCCCCACAGTTTGTATCGGCACAAAAGTTGTCATGGGCCACATATACTGCAGGCTACAGTGAGGGCATCGGGCCTCACTGCCCACGGCTCCACCAGGCAGTCTGCACTGCAGGCAGAGACAGACCACTGTCTCCACACCTTCCACTCGGATGATCAGGAAGCCTCCTGGATACGAGTAGGGGTGGGTTGATATTAAAGGACTCTGTTCCACTTTCTCCGCTTGCTCAGCCATGGTCACCAACGGCAGCACTCTTCCTAGTGGTCTGTAGCAATCGATGGCTCTTCGCAACTGAAGTGCAGGGGATGGGTGAGCTGTCCTTCCCCCCACTTCCTCCATCAGCATCCGGTGGAACTTTAGACCACTCCCCCTGGGTGAAACTAGGGGGATGTCTCTCCGCTTTGTAGGCTGACCCAGCACAGGGGCTGAGTGAGTTATAGTCCATGAGGGCGCGGCTCCAGCTTTCGCGCCAAACTCCTCAACTGGGTGGAGTTTCCTCGTTGCCGCTAATCCTGGCCAACAATTTGCAAACTGCAGAGTTGCAAGGCTTTCTGCAGCTTGCCCATGCGGTGTCCCGGGAACGCGGGAACCGCCATTTTGGTAAGTACTGTCCTTTTTTCCATTTGAGGTAGCGTCTGGCTGTTTGTTAATTGGTGTGTAACAAAGTCCATTTTGTTCCTCCCATCGCGCAAGACTGTCGTTCTCACTATTCTCAGGGGTATCTTCCTGAGAACAAAAGCATGACAAACACGGCGCAGCCACGGCTTTCACGCCATTCCATAACAAACACACAAGAGTCTCTCCTGTAGCTTGTTCTCCTTCCTCTTCCCGACATCCTGGACCTTCTGCTCCTTGCAGATCCTCCATTCCGACGGTCACTTCTTGCTCACGGTATACTGGGTTACTGTACATGGAGCTCCGCTCTGCTGGGCAGCTACCACATCCGTACAATAAACATGCCTTGTGCACCACCTCGTGTACCTAACATATGTTCAACTCGTGTCTGCACTACCTCAGGCTAGGCTCACTCTCTCAGTGTCTACTGTATCTCCTTCCTCCCAGTCTTTGGTAAGTTATCTGGAAGGGACTAGAGTACTCTGGGGCTCCCATGCAGTACTTGGGCGTCTACCTCTCTTAGTCAGCCTAGTGCAGACCCTCTCCAGGATTCCTGACAATTAGTTAAAAGTCTACCCCTTCAGGCGTCCTACCCCTAGCGTGACCTCAAGGTGACTCGGACAGCTATAGCCCCTCTCAAGACCCACTCACTCCTCTCAGGTTCCCAGGGTATACCATCCCTGCGGTCCCTGCCCAACGCAGCACAAAGTGGCAGTATACACTTTCCCTGTTTCCTAGCGTGTCTAGCAAAAACCTGTCCTGTTAATAGGTGTATATAAATATATCTCAGCAGCACCTCCAATTGTAACGGGTTTATCCCCCCCCAATCTCACATTAGCCCGGGTACTCTATTAACCAACCCCCCATTACGTGTATGTGTCTGATGGTGCACCTGTAGGCAACAGAACTCCTGAGTCTCCCGCTTGATGTTAGTAGGGGATTATCAACAGGCAGGTAGCTGAGGTAGTGGGTGCGAGTTCAACTTACATCATGTGCAGCGCCTCCACCTCATCAGGGTCTATGCTTCCGCAGGGAGATGGTCCTGGTGAGGAACTCCTTCTTGGTGGTGCCATCCACTTGCGAGTAATTTCACACTCACACAGTGGAGGTATATTCAAACAGGGCATCTTTATTGTAGACGGTGATGTGACAGACTGCCCCATGCAGCTGCCGGCTTTAGCCGCACATCTCTCCGTGCTGTCCCTTCGCCAGGTACGCCCTCCTGAATTGAAGTGGGGTTCCGTCTTCTCCTAGGGAGACCCTCTCTGTGCCAGGTCCCTGGACACAGAGTGGCTAGACAGGCTGATTGGTCAACCTGGACCGCTAGTTACTTCACTAGGGTCACAAAGTGTTCCCACAATCCCTTATGCAGGCCATACAATCTTCCACTGTAGAGAACGCTGTAGAACTCATAGAACCACTGGTAGAACACTTGCCAAACACCAGACTAACTAACTGTGTTGTGCCTTATATACTTCAGGAGGCAGGCGCATCCCTGATGTCACTATCCAGGGACTCAGAGCATACAGCCACTCCCCTCCATACATAGGGCACCTCACCATTGGATGAGGGAAAACCTCCATAACTACTGCTGGCATACCTGTTCTTACCAGGACTTACTGCCAACAGAGAGGGAAGCAATATACCATTATTATGCATGGCAATATAATATATAATAGTCTGTTACAATTTGTGAGGATTCGGGGATTGCGTCCCTTGTGGCGCGGTTCCTCCTCTCTACATAACAGTACTGCAGCGGCTGCTGCCTCCGATCTGCCCCCCGCTGGCGCGTTCACCCCCGCTCTGTTTACAGAGCGCGTGCGCACCCGCTCCTCTTCTACCAGGTCACAGACCTTAGCTCCGCCCCCTCGGTCACGCCGCGACTCTGCTGCGTGCTGCGTGCACGCGTGACGTCGCGCAACGAGCCCCAGCTGCGAGTCACGATTGCTGTGAGCCCTTGTCTCCTGCAGCCTATCCTTTGCATCTGCAGAGGCTCCGCCTCCACTCCGCCCCCTCTCCTACTGGTTCTTGTCTCCTATAAGAAACTTCCTCTTCCTGTCATACCTTGCTGAACATAACCTTGTGTAGCTTTTGCGTGTGCCTGTCTTGTCCAGCCCAGTCTTGTTTTGTTCTCTGCAGTTAACCTCTCGTGTACCGACCTGGCTTTGCCTTTGGATTCTCTCTGGCTCTTGACCCCTGGCATATGGATAACGACGACGAGTACCTCTCCAACCCCAGACCACAGGCTTACGGACTCCAACTACGTGTACCTCTCCAACCCACGGACTCCGGCAAGTATTGGATTAACCCTTTCTACATACCCAGACCCAGCAACGCTACAAACCACCTTCTGGGCTCGCCCCCGCTACTGTGGGTGTGTGGCACAGTACTTCCCACCTCAGTGCTGGGGTCAGGTCTTGTTTGTGGGCTCGCGCAAGCGTTACACAATTAGGACAGAGATTTTCACTCCTGTTCTATGGGGAACACTCTGACTGCTTCTAAAAGGCTCCACCTTCTGCTCATGTAAAAGGGAAGAACCAGAATTTTAAAATAAAAATCGTGTTGAAAAGGGCAAAAGCTCAATTAAGAAATGTAATCAAGATCAGTGCATAAATGAGATCTCTACACACACTCACACTCTCGCACACACTCTCTCTCTCTATTACTCTTTCACTGCTGCAGTCCTGCTCGGCTCCCCAGCTTCTCTCTTCCTGAGCTCAAATAATATGGGGCACAGCAGCAAGAGTATTACGAGGAGGAGGGGCAGGTAATAGTGGATATGAGGGATCTGCAGACACAGGAGGCAAATCGTATCCCTCCCCTCACACAGACACACTCCCGGATGCGGAACCCCTGAACACGACGGCCATTTTTTCCCGCAATCCCGGTTATAACATGGTTGCAATATGTGGACCCCAACCACCACGTTATAACAGGGGTTGAGCTGTACCTCCTTTGGATACTTCAAGAACTTTGGGACAGATCGCGAACCTAAAATCACTGTCCAATACAAATCACTTGTAATCTCTTTCTTTCCTCTCCCCCTTTGTCCCCTCCCAAATTAGAACCAAATCTTTTTTTAATGAATGTGATGCTGGCCTCTCTGGTACTAACCGTCTACAAACAGGTATGTAGATGCATATGTAGCAGAGTTAATTTGTTCCATAGGTGGCATAGTTCTATGTGATTTATCGCATTTTCCACAGGATACATCTCGCCAGATATGTCCCCTCCATTCAAAGCATTTCTTATTTTTTTATTCTGTTTCAAAAGATACATCATTTACGTAAATTCTTATGTAAACCTTTGATACAGTATATAATGCCCCAACCAAACTACAGTACAACTGTAGCCCACCTGTAATGCTACGTTATGTCTGTGTGCTACAATTCTCAATATGGATTTTATCACTTTTCCACAAGGATGTTACGGAATAATTAACATACATTGAGTCAATTTATAAAAGAAAAAAAATGTATATTTTATTTCTAAATGTTGTCTTTATAAGTTGTCTTTATAATGATAAATTATCCTATAATACTATAGGACATACTTGAAAACGAGAGGTAACTGTGATGGTTCAGGAGATTCCTGCTTCCCAATGTGTCCCCGTCACCCCTGTTCTCCCTGCCTCTGACCTTTCTCCTCCGCTTCCTCGTTCATCTCTCCCTACCTCCTCCTGCACCCGTTTCTCTGCGCCCTATCCGGACGCACGTCCAGCTGTCACGCGCGTTCCCTGCAAGGTGCGCGCTTATCCCCAAACATTGGATCCTCCCCGCGGCACTCATTGCTCGCAGCGGCTCTCTATTCCCTCTCCCGTTACATTACCTCCTTCAGCTGCTCCTCCTGCCCCCTCGCCGTCTGTGGCGAGCGCCCCTGCGGTGCGATGCTCCTCACGCTCCCTGGCACACACTGTGCGCGCGCATCCAGCCCTTACAGAAGGCGCGCGCACACGCTCCACTTGTAGGTCTTCCCTGTGCCCTGGTTCTGCCCCTCATAGTGTGCAAGCCATTTTCCCTGTCTGATCTACCTGTCTCCTCCCTTTCTCCTTCTGACCTATCTCTGCAACCCTTCACTCTACCCTCTGCTCCTCCTCTCTCTCCCATTGGTGCTCCCTCCTTTATAATCCCTGTCTGTCCTCTAGCTCATTGCCCTGCATAGCTTCTTGTGACCCCTGTGTGTGCAGTCTCTGTGCTTGGCTCTCCTGTCTCTTTCAGCGCTGGTTCCTGTCCCTGTTTACCTTTGGATTTCCCTGGCTTGAACTCTGCTTTTAATTGGATTACCCTGCTTTCTCCTGCCCCTGGACCCTGCATTTGGATACGTTTACGCTGCCTTCTCCTATCCTCGAACACTGGCTTATGGACTTGATTACGCTGCTCTCTGTTACCCCTGAACTCTGGCACACGGACATTACAATCCAAACTCTGAGATCCTGGACATTGCAAGTATCTGTTAACCCAGTGTTTCCCAATCTGTGCGCCGCGGTGCCCTGGTGTGCCGTGGCTTGCCTAGAGGGGCGATGCGATTAGCCTCCCCACCATCACTCCGATTATCCCTCCCCACCATCACTGCTTCATGCCGGCCGGGCCGCAGGGGATTGGCTGCAGGTCAGAGGAAGCCGGGGGTGGGGCTTCCGCTTTGTGCAGAGCTCACGGTGAGTGTGTGTGTCTGCCTTCCTGCTCCTGGCTCCTGTGGCTGCGCGGTGTCCCGTCCCCTTCTGCCCGGGTGATAGGAGAAGGTAGAGGGTTGATAGGAGAAGGTGGGGAGGAGGGGAGGGAGAGGTGTACATTTGCCTGTCCAGTGACTGTCTGTAGGGAGCTGCCTGCACGGATCGCATGCCTTTCCTTCCCCCCTCCCCCCAGTCACTGACATCCGTCGCTGCCTCTGCTCTCCACTGCTCTCCAATGTGTTTATCTGTGTGTGTGTGTGTATTTATTTGTGTGTGTGTGTATTTGTGTGTGTGTGTGTGTGTGTGTATTTGTGTGTGTGTGTGTGTGTGTGTGTATTTATTTATTTGTGTGTGTGTGTATTATTTGTGTGTGTGTGTGTGTATTTATTTGTGTGTGTGTGTATTTATTTGTGTGAGTATTTATTTGTGTGTGTGTGTGAGTATTTATTTGTGTGTGTGTGTATTTATTTTTGTGTGTGTGTATTTATTTGTGTGTGTGTATTTATTTGTGTGTGTGTGTGTGTGTGTGTGTGTATTTATTTGTGTGCAGGGAGCTGCCTGCACGGATCACCTGCCTTTCCTCCCTCCCTGAGAGAGTGTGTCTGAGAGAGTGTGTCTGAGAGAGTGTGTCTGAGAGAGTGTGTCTGAGAGAGTGTGTCTGAGAGAGTGAGAGAGAGTGTGTCTGAGAGAGTGAGAGAGAGTGTGTCTGAGAGAGAGAGAGAGAGTGTGTCTGAGAGCGTGAGAGAGAGTGTGTCTGAGAGCATGAGAGAGAGTGTGTCTGAGAGAGTGAGAGAGAGTGTGTCTGAGAGAGTGAGAGAGAGTGTGTCTGAGAGAGTGAGAGAGAGTGTGTCAGAGAGTGAGAGAGTGTGTGTCTGAGAGAGTGTGTGTCTGAGAGAGTGAGTGAGTGTCTGTCTGAGAAAGTAAGAGTGTCTGTCTGTGAGAGGGTCTGTCTGTCTGTGAGAGTGTCTGTCTGTCTGTCTGTCTGTCAGAGTGTATGTCTGTCTGTCAGAGTGTATGTCTGTCTGTGAGAGTGTCTGTCTGTCTGTGAGAGTGTCTGTCTGTCTGTGAGAGTGTCTGTCTGTCTGTCTGTGAGAGTGTCTGTCTGTCTGTCTGTGAGAGTGAGTGTCTGCCTGTGAGAGTGAGTGTCTGTCTGTGAGAGTGTCTGTCTGTAAGTGTGTGTGTGTCTGTCTGAAAGACTGTGTGTGTGTGTGTCTGAGAGAGAGTGAGGTCAGAGAGAGAGAGAGTGAGGTCAGAGAGAGAGAGAGTGAGGTCAGAGAGAGAGAGAGAGAGTGAGGTCAGAGAGAGAGAGAGAGAGTGAGGTCAGAGAGAGAGAGTGAGGTCAGAGAGAGAGAGTGAGGTCATAGAGAGAGAGTGAGGTCAGAGAGAGAGAGTAAGGTCAGAGAGAGAGTGAGGTCAGAGAGAGAGTGAGGTCAGAGAGAGAGTGAGGTCAGAGAGAGAGAGTGAGGTCAGAGAGAGAGAGTGAGGGTGAGGTCTGAGAGAGTGAGAGAGTGAGGTCTGAGAGAGAGAGAGAGAGAGTGAGGTCTGAGAGCGAGAAAGAGAGAGAGTGAGGTCTGAGAGAGAGTGAGGTCTTAGAGAGAAAGAGTGGGGTCTGAGAGAGAGAGAGAGAGATTGAGGTCTGAGAGAGAGAGAGAGTGAGGTCTGAGAGAGAGAGAGAGAAAGTGAGGTCTGAGAGAGAGAGAGTGAGGTCTGAGAGAGAGAAAGAGAGATAGAGTGAGGTCTGAGAGAGAGAGAGAGAGTGAGGTCTGAGAGAGTGAGGTCTGAGAGAGTGAGGTCTGAGAGAGTGAGGTCTGAGAGAGTGTGAGGTCTGAGAGAGTGACGGGTCTGAGAGAGTGTGAGGTCTGAGAGAGTGTGAGGTCTGAGAGAGTGTGAGGTCTGAGAGAGTGTGAGTTCTGAGAGAGTGAGGTCTGAGAGAGAGTGAGGTCTGAGAGAGAGAGGTCTGAGAGAGAGAGAGAGAGTGAGGTCTGAGAGAGAGAGAGAGAGTGAGGTCTGAGAGAGAGAGAGAGTGAGGTCAGAGAGAGAGAGAGTGAGGTCAGAGAGAGAGAGAGAGTGAGGTCAGAGAGAGAGATAGAGTGAGGTCAGAGAGAGAGAGAGAGGTCAGAGAGAGAGGTCAGAGAGAGAGAGAGGTCAGAGAGAGAGAGAGGTCAGAGAGAGAGAGGTCAGAGAGAGAGAGAGGTCAGAGAGAGAGGTCAGAGAGAGAGAGAGAGAGGTCAGAGAGAGAGAGAGAGGTCAGAGAGAAAGGTCAGAGAGAGAGAGAGAGGTCAGAGAGAGAGAGTGAGGTCAGAGAGAGTGAGAGTGTGTGAGAGTGTCTGAGAAAGACACCAACTGCGCACTGCAACTGTTAGGTATGTATATACACCTTTGTTTTTCTTTGGGCGCCGCGTAAAAAAATCCTGATCGCCTTGGGGAGCCTTGAAAAAATTCTGATTGCCTTGGGGAGCCTTGAATCGAAAAAGTTTGGGAACCACTGTGTTAACCTTTTCTCAACAGGCCCGGCAACGCATTACCACACTCCGGGCACGCCCTCACTGCTGTGGGTGCGTGTTATAACCTTACCCACCTCAGTACTGGGGACTGGCCAGGTCTGTGGGCATACAGGCGTTACATTATGCAGAGCCCAATAAATGTAGACCCCCCTGAGGTGGGCCAAGGCGTTTCCTTGGAACATTTACAATTTGTCAGTAGCCAGTTAACCACTGTTTCGCAACAGCTTGCTAACCTGTCTCTCCAGGAAACCCCAGTGGCTCCGTCACCTCCTGTCTCAGTGTCCTACGGTAACTCAGGACCACGTATACCAACTCCCATCCGGTATAATGGGGACCCTCTCGCTTGCCGTGGATTCATAAACCAATGCGAGGTGCAATTTGAAATGTCCCCCTCTCTCTTTCCTACCGGTCGTACCAAGGTGGCCTACATTTACGCCTTACTAACCGGCGACGCCCTCGCTTGGGCTTCTCCTCTTTGGGAGCACCAACATGAGTTGACCCAAGATTACCCTAAATTTAGGCATGCATTCCAACAAGTGTTTGGCATTCCCGCACGCCGGGAGACGGCCGCCTTTTCTTTATTTCACATCTCACAGGCATGAGGATCGGCTGCTAAATATGCGATAGAGTTCCGCACTCTCGCCGCGGAGACTCAATGGAATGACGAGGCACTAGCCGCAGCATACTGGCACGGTCTGTCTGATATGTTAAAAGATGATCTCGCAACTCACGCCCGGCCGTCCTCTCTGGAACAACTGATTCAGCATACGTATGGATCAACGTACCCAAGAACGACGCCATAAGCGACACTGTACCCGTTCTCTTCCTCCTTCCTCTGTCTCTCACAGGTCTCCTGCTTCGCCCTTCCTGGCTTTGGACGCTCCTGAACCGATGCAAATTCGATAGCCAACAACTACAGGCTGCGGAGAGAATGAGACGTCATCAGAAGGGTCTCTGTTTCTATTGTGGTTCCCCAGAACATCAGCTCCAGAACAGTCCCCTGAAGCCGGGAAACGGGAACACCCAGTAAAGGTATAGGGGCTTTTCCTTGGTTCAATCTCTTCTTGCCCCTCTCTCCCTAAGGACCTCCCAAAGAAACTCTTGCTTCCTGTAACGCTGACGGGCCCTAATCTTCTATTAGAAGTAAAAGCTTTCATTGACTCCGGGTCTGGCGGTAACTTTTTGGATCACACCTTCGCCTCTGAGAATCAAATCCCTCTGGTCAAGAGAAAAGCGCCCATTGGACTTGAGGCTATCGATAGGCGTCCGCTTCAGCCAGCTTTCATTATCTGGGAGTCCATTCCTCTTACGTTGACCACGGCGGATGGCCATAAGGAGGTAATAGTTTTTGATGTCTTCCATTCTCCCACCATTCAGGTCATTCTAGGATTGCCTTGGCTGCAGCTCCACAATCCGCGCATACATTGGACCGATACCTTACCTATCCAATGGTCTTCTTCGCCTGAGCCTCTTTCTACCACTCCTCCTGCTGCCGTGCTCACTGGGTTGGATTCCGTTCCTTCTGACCGATCTATCCTGCCGAAGGTGTATCACGAGTTCCTGGATGTTTTCAATAAAGTTCAAGTTGAGGTACTACCTCCCCATCGTCCCTATGATTGTCCGATTGATTTAATTCCAGGAACCATCCTCCCGAAGTCGAAGTCATATCCTTTATCCGTTCCTGAAACTGAAGCTATGATGTCTTACATCCAAGAAAATTTGGAGAAAGGATTCATCCGCAACTCTACTTCCCCCGCTGGGGCAGGCTTCTTCTTCGTGAAGAAGAAGGATGGATCCCTAAGACCCTGTATCGACTTTCGCGGACTCAACAAAATTACGGTAAAAAACCTTTATCCTCTTCCGCTAATTTCTGAACTTTTCGACCGTCTACAAGGAGCCTCTATCTTCTCCAAACTCAATTTAAGAGGGGCCTATAATCTCATCCGTATTAGAGAAGGGGATGAATGGAAAAACGCGTTTAATACGCGATCTGGACATTATGAGTATCTAGTGATGCCCTTCGGGCTATGCAATGCTCCTGCCATTTTCCAAGAGTTCATGAACGATATCTTCCGGGACGTGTTAGGAACATTTGTTATAGTATATTTGGATGACATTCTCATTTTCTCTAAAGATTTGGAAGAGCACATTCGCCATACCAAACTGGTACTCTCTAGGCTTCGTGCTAATCGCCTATATGCCAAGATGGAGAAATGTTTGTTCCACCAAACGTCCACAGCCTTCATAGGCTATATTATCTCTAACCAAGGTTTTTCTATGGACCCAGAAAAATTGAAGTCTGTCCTCGACTGGCCGCTGCCAAATTCTCTCAAGGCCGTGCAGCGCTTTCTCGGCTTTGCCAATTATTGCCGGAAGTTCATCCGTAATTTTTCTTCCATTGCGCTTCCCATCACCGCCTTGACTAAAAAGGGTGCTGACCCTACGACTTGGTCTCCCAAAGCCATTGACGGCTTCGAGTTTCTCAAAAAGGCCTTCGTCTCTGCACCCATCCTACGACATCCTGATACGTCGCTTCCTTCCACGTTAGAAGCTGACGCCTCTGATGTAGGAGCCGGTGCAGTACTCTCTCAAGGATCCTCTCCCCAAGAGAAGCTCCATCCCTGCGGATATTTTTCTCGGAAATTCTCGTCAGCCGAGAGAAATTATGATGTTGGGAATCGTGAGCGACTGGCCATTAAAGCCGCAGTTCAGTCTTATTTTTTTTTTTTATTTTTTTTTTACTTCAATAGTTTCATGTGTGCAATATCTAATTACCTGTAATTCTGTAATTACAACTGTAATTAGAACTGTAATTCGTTCTTCATGTATTGATAGGCAAATTTGGTGACATAATTAGTGAAGGGATCTGTTTTTCTTCTGCTTCTGTCTCTCAGTGGAAGCTCATGAATATTCATGAGCACTCCTGCACTGACATGTGCTAGAGGGAGGCAGGGCTGACAAAGGGGTGTGCCATGGCTTGTGACAGGACATGAAGGGGCAGTGCCTTAGCAAATGGCTGTTAAAATAGAATACAAGAAAATTGGTCTTTCAAAGTTGTTTTTTTAAAAACAGAAAATACTAAAAGTATTTTTTTCTTACTACAGAACTGATTTATTAAAAAAAACACACATGCAGGATATTGACTGAACTGCAGCTTTAAGTTGGCTCTTCAGGAATGGAGGCATCTTCTCGAAGGTACCAAGGAACCTGTTGCCATCCTCACCGATCACAAAAATTTACTGTATGTTGAGGGGGCTCGACGTTTAGGATCTCGTCAGGCTCGTTGGTCTCTGTTTTTTCCCCATTTCAACTATACTATTTCTTATATTCCCGGTACCAAAAATATCAAAGCAGACACTCTCTCGCCAGTTCACCACGGAGAACGACTCCAATGAATCTGCTGAATCTATTCTCCCCGCCAAGTGCATAATTTCTGCCAACAATTTTGATATTTTGGATGAAATCAACAAAGCCCAGGTTCACATTCCCAGGAGACTTAAGGTGCCTGAGGGGCGCTTATACGCAGCTCCACGTTTTCGCCACAAAATTCTACTTTGGGGACATTCTTCCAGATCAGCCGGGCATCCAGGCTTCAAGAGAACAGCGGCTCTTATTAAACAGACCTTTTGGTGGCCTGAGATAAACAAGGACATTTTTGATTTCACCAAAGCTTGGTGAAAGCTTGGACCAGTCTGTGCCCAGAGTAAATCCGCTCATCACAAACCTTCTGGTCTTCTCATGCCTCTTCCCATTCCGGAACAACCTTGGAAACATATACATTATCTATGGACTTTATTGTTGAGATACCCAATTCTAAAGGAATGAATACCATTCTTGTTGTCGTAGATAGATTTTCCAAGCATTCACACTTTATTCCCCTCAAGGGACTCCCTAATTCTGCTACTTTGGCCGATATTTTTTCTAAAGAAATTTTCAGATTACACAGTGTTCCTATTTCAATTGTTTCTGACAGAGGTTCTCAATTCATCTCTAAATTTTGGCGTGCATTTTCCCAGAGACTTGGGATTTCCCTTTCTTTTCTTCTGGTTATCACCCTCAAACCAACGGTCAAACGGAAAGAATGAATCAGACCTTAGAGCAGTATCTCAGATGTTTTGTCTCCGAATCTCAAGACAACTGGGTGGATCTTTTACCATGGGCCGAGTTTGCAATTAACTTTCTTAAAAATAAATCTACGCAAGAGTCCCCTTTCTTCATTAATTTCGGATTCCGTCTGGCACTTCCTCCCACCATGAGGATTCCTTCTGTTTTCCATGTGTCCCTGCTCAAACCTTTCATTCAAAGCTCACACTTTCCGGACCGTTCCCGAAATCCAAACCCCGTGACCATTCACGGACAGTAGGAATATGAGGTTCATTCCATAATCAACTCCCGTTGGTCCCGAAACAACTTACAGTTCCTCGTTCATTGGAAGGGGTATGGTCCAGAGGAGCGTTCATGGATTCCTTCTCGTCATATTCACGCCTCCAAATTCCTCTGGCAATTTCATCTAAAATTTCCCCAGAAGCCATGGCAGAATCGCCTGGAGATCGATCCTCGAGGGGGGGATACTGTGACGGTTCAGGGGATTCCTGCTTCACAATGTGTCCCCATCACCCCTGTTCTCCCTGCCTCTGACCTTTCTCCTCCACCTCCTCGTTCATCTCTCTCTTCCTCCTCCCGCACCCGTTCCTCTGCGCTCTGTCCAGCTGTCACGCGCGTTCCCCGCAAGATGCGCGCTTATCCCCAAACACCCGATCCTCCCCGTGGCACTCATTGCTCGCGGCGCCTCTCTATTCCCTCTCCCATTATGTTACCTGCATTCGGATACGTTTACGCTGCCTTTTCCTATCCTCGAACACTGGCTTATGGACTTGATTACGCTGCTCTCTGTTACCCCTGAACTCTGGCACACGGATATTACAATCCAAACTCTGAGATCCTGGACATTGCAAGTATCTGCTTACCTTTTCTCAACAGGCCCGGCAACGCATTACCACACTCCGGGCACACCCTCACTGCTGTGGGTGCGTGTTATAACCTTACCCACCTCAGTACTGGGGACTGGCCAGGTCTGCGGGCATACAGGCGTTACAGTAACTCCCAATGTATTACTTCCTAGTATTTTTTTTTATAAATAAATAAATATAAAGTCACCAAATATATATTGGACCCACATTCTTCTGCATAACTGTTTGATCCCCAGACATTGCAAACTTTAACTCTTGGTGTCCAAAGTTGACTAACAGTCCTTGATATGTGACTTCTGCAAACTAGCTCTGCTGGAGGGAAACATCAATCAAATTTACTTTTCGAACTTTTCTTCAGCAGGAAAATTGGTCCCACTATAATTCTGCAAAACTCTTAAAGTAGAATAACTTTTGCAATGCAATCCTAGCTCCTAGTGCACAAAAACTTAAATACATGCCCCGTAAATAAAACATTCCATTGGCAGGAAACAAAAATCTTGTAGCTTGCTTTAACTGATCAACATCATATACTTCAGTCCTCATCTCTGGGACAATGCCAGATAGTACTCAACACTGTAATCTTTTAAAAATCAGCTCCTAATAGATAGAGGCTTAGCAACATAGTGTCTTTGATCAAAACTTGCACAATTCTTTCTTATTCTGTGGAAACCTGCAAAAAAATGGTTTTCTTTAGCAAGAGAACATGTGAACACAGTATTCTTGGTAACTAGCACTTGCAAAAAGAGTCTTTAAAGCATAACCGAAACAAAACCGTTTCTACAGCAGGAAAGACAAAAACGCTGTGAAAATTCTTAAAGCACTTTTCTTCACATTCACAGTTCAAAAAAGCAAAAATCACAAAAATATTTTCTTCACTCCTTAAGTTCCAAAAGAAACAAAAACACAGAAACTTTCTCAAGCATTCCCAGCCCCACGTCCGATTGAGGGGTGTACCATTTGCCAGTCAAAAAGGCCTATTATGTCTCATTTGACACCAAGAAGCCGTCAGATCAACATCTCCTGTCCTGGAACTGACCTGGTGGATTACAAAGAAGAGAACAAAGAAGAAGAAAAAGGAAGATAAGAAGATAAGAAAGAAGAAAGAACTTACTGGAGACTCCTCTGCAATCAACTGAGGATCATGGGCTTCTGCACATAATGGTGTTGAGGATCATTGCATTGTGGGGCAAGAGTTGGTGCTGCAGATGGATGAGAAAGGTGAATGTTCATCCCAGCAAAATTAAAAAACACATTGATTCTATTTTATTTAATTGTGTATTTTTTTTTTTTAGGCTACCCATTGACTGGCAACGTGTTTATCTATGCCCTGTTCACAATCAACGCATTTTTGGCAATTGCATATTTTTATTTAATTGTAATGTATTGTATTTTTGTAATGTTTTTTTTTTAGGTTGCCCATTCATTGCCATTGTGGAAATCCATGCCTATATTGTGAGCATGGTTTACCACTGTGACAATCAATTAGTTTATTGGCAAATGTTTTTTTTTTTTTTCAATGTAATGTACTTTATTAAGTGCTTGTTTTTTTTTTGTAGCTTGCCCAACCATTGCCATTGTGGTAATCCATGCTCATATTGTGGGCATGGTTTCCAGAGTGACAATAAATGGGTAGAGGGGGTGGGTGTTGTAACCCTGGGGAGGATGGTTAGGCCATCCGGGTTAGTTGCGCAGTGAGGGGGTTAACCCCTTACTTACCATAGTGGTTAATAACCGCTACGGTTATTAAGGTGTTAGTGACCAGTAGCTAGTTTTTTTTATCCTGGCAGGGGTAAGTACAACTTTAAATTACTTTATGCTGGCTGGCTAATGTTTTATTTTTAATGGACAGATGCACTATTATCCAGATTTGGATAATAGGAATAGTGTCCATTACAGTATGTTTTGGGAGGAGGGATAGCAGGGGGGTGGGGGTAGGGGGGGGAGGGAGAAATGGGTGGCCAATTTGGCTATCTATGATCTGTTGAGGGCATAGATGACCACAGTGACATCAATGGATTGAATGGCAAGAGTTTTATTTTCGAGTAATCTATATATTATAGTAATGTATTTTATTGTATTGCACTGAAATGGTTATTTGAATGGGGAAAAGCGCTATTAGCCATCTTTAGCTAATAGCACTTTTACCCTTTCCGGTGTGGTGTTGGTGGTAGAGGAGGTGGGTGAAGGGGGTAGTTGCCCCGGTGTGGGTGTTTAGGCCTTGTGGGAGGGTGTAAGAGATGTGTGCAGAGGTATGCAATGGAGACCGTTTTTAAGGTGAAATGAAAATAAGGCTTTATTGCCTGTTCCTCTAAACAATAGAGCAAACAAAAAGATACATAAAACAATAAACACCTATCCCTGTGTAAGGGTTAACTTACTTCCCCAGTCCCTGTCTGCAAGGTTGCGGGGGGAGGGGCGGGGAGGAGGGCAGCCCCTTACCAACTTATCACCCCAAAGTCTCAGCGTTACTTTAACATAGGTGGCCCTTTAGGTCAGTGTTGTCTGGGTAGGTGTCTGCTTGAGGGCCCAGGCTTAAAGGTCTGGTTCCCTTGCGTCCTTCTTTCGGGTCACAGCCCTTCTTTTTCTTCTGTCAGCTCCCTTGTGAGCTAAGGAATCTCTCTACTGTTACTCAGACCAGGATTTTTCTAACAGTCCTAATCAGCCAGGTAGAGTCTGGTTCATTGCCTATGCAATTAACCAGCACACTGCTGGATTTAGAGGCAGTTTCTCTCCAACAGTGATAAGTCCCTATTACAGAGGGGTTAACCTTTTCATTACCTTAGCAGTTGTAACCACTAATGTAATGAACAGGTTAACTCCTACTACAACCCTTCCGGGAGACATAAACACCCACCCTGGAGAAACTACAACCTCCATCCACCCCATCTACCAACAACAATGTATTTCCTGCCATTTAACCCCTTCATTACCTTAACAGTTAGCCGCTTAGGTAATGAAGCTGGCTGTAATTTTATTTTTATTACCTAGGATTGAATCCGGGGTTCTCTGGAGCTGAAATGAATGCGGGTCAGTGCCGCAGACCCTCGGATTCAATTCTATGCAGTAAAAATAAACGCAACTCTGTGATATGCAAATCACGATTCCGATCTCGACACCCTTTAGGTAGCGAGAAAAGAATGCAAGTGTTTATCGTGCGATATGCATATCGGAGCTTTGTGAATAGCAGTTGCGGGCAAAAAATGCGATTTGGGGCATTTTTTCAGCTACCGCACTGGTTGTTATAGGAAGAGTCTTAACGCTCGTTAAAAATACATTTTCAAGTGATTTTGCCATGTTATCGAAGCTTTGTGAATAGCTACACATGCAAAATCTCTTGAGAAGTGCACTTAAGCGTTAAATTCTTTATTGAAGTTTAGTGAATAGGCCCCTAAATGTCATATATTTTTTGTCATTATATTATTGTACACACTCATATATCCAGTGATCCCCCACAGTATTCATTATATATTACTTTTATCAAATAATATTTTCGATTAATATCAGTAGCAATACCTGAATATTTCAGCTGACAGACATTCAAGATGTTATAAATAGTTAAATGCATAAATACTGTATATCAAGGACAAAGGCAGTTATTGACATGTCTTCCATCTTAGCCTACTATATTGTACATTATAGAGCTTCTGTAGACTGACAGTCACCAGTGGATTTCCTGGATTTATAGTGCTTTAACATCATTTGGCAGCATTTCCAAAATGCTTAGTCCACTGAATATCCTTAGGTGTATGTTTAGTCTTAGGTAAAGCATTACATTTCCTGTCAATGTTGGTGAACCACACAGCCTGCTTTAGGTTTTAAATGCTAATATGCAATGATCTCATATGTGTGAAGTCTCACACTTACGACAGGGTGAATAATCCTCTGTGTTTCTTCAACATTTCAGTAACCAATGCTTTAGGTCTGTAATATTTAGTGATCTAGTGATTAAAATGATGCATCTGATATCCCAATGAAAGATAGAATAGTTATATTACAACTGAAAATATGTATGTAACGGTGTTCCCCCACCCGCCCCCCCAATCGCAGATAGGGGCCATTACAGTGTGTGTGGTGCATACCTGCTGGTATCAAGTGGGCCGAGTCGTCCGTGATGACTTTGGGAAGCAGGAACAGGCTTCTGGGATCTGTACCCCACAAAATACTTAGCAGTGCAGCGCCTCCATTTGCCGTAGGCTCCAGGGATGTATGGAGATGATCTCCCATGGTAGAACTTGTACTCTCCCCCCAATTAGATCACACACCAGGCCAGAGGTATATTGCAAACAGGAACGGTTTATTAGTACACACTTTGCAGTAATACAGCTACGCAGCAGTCGTCTGCCGGATACAGTCTCCTCAGATCAGCTCTCACTGAAGATGGTCCCTGGACAGTCACTACAGGCCAAGGGCACCCGCAGCCATCCTATCTCTTCCCCACCTCCCTAGCGGAGGCAGATATATAATCACACTCACTCATCCCTGCAGGGAAGAGCACATGGGTATGCCCCAATCTCAGGCTCCAAGTCGTGTGACCTGCCCTTCTCAAGGGGAAATTACAACCTCCAAATTTAGGATGGTCCTGCCCTTAAGTACAGCCAGAAGGCGGGCACCCCTTTGTCCCAGCTACAACAGGATGTACCACCCCCTGCCATCACTCAAGTGCAGTACCAAAGGTGAAGGGGAAAATCCCATACCAACTACTGGCAAACCTGTAAATACCATGGTTTACCCCCAGCCCATTGGGTAGAATAGTAGCCAGGGGGTGCCCCTTTACACTCTCCCTTTGGTGGATTCCCAATGACCTCGCTTGGGTCCTACATATGTGGGTACCATCTCTGATGAAACCTGAATAAAACACAATAACTTTTCACATGGATATCACATTAAGATGCATGATATACATTTTCTGTGCATACAATCCATAAAATTTTTATAGAAGGACACACCTACAAGACTGCCCTGTGGAACATAGGTTCCTTCCAACCTGGAGAACCTTATTATATTAGTGCTCTGGTGTTAATAGTTAACTAATGCTCTGTACTACCAGACACTGTCACTGAAAATACCCTATTTGGGTGGTCTACGTACGGCATGATCTACTGGATTTGCAGCAACCACCAAACTATATTCCTGGTAACATAAGGGGCATCAACAACCTGGCAGAGTGGCAAGCATGGAATCTAAGTACGCAGAAATATCTCTCCGGGATAATCCTTGAGCGCTTTTGTCGGAATTAGGCATACCTCAATCTGATTGATACTCCACCATAAACTCACTAACCCACGGTTGTGCGGATTCAACTCTAGGGACATGCTTTACAACAATGGCTAGGGTATCCTCCTTAATGATCCTATCAGAAAAATCCCTTAACTCTCTCTCGTTGGGGTAAGGCTCACTCCCTTTATTCTCATCTGAACTGTGTGTTGAGTCCCTATAGGAATATGAGGAACATTGTCCTTAATTTGCTCCACATCCTAAGCAGCAAAAAAAGGGCGCGGTTATGGCTTTTGCACTATTCGGCAACATACTTGCAACACTGGTTTCTGCAGTTTGCAATTGGACCATGCGATCTGCACGGTTTTGGCGGGAACTCATTTCTTGTGATCTCTGTGGCATATAGACTAGCAGTCCCAAGAGTAGGTTGTACCCCAGGCTAGCAAAGCTCCATCTCAATACGCTTTACTTGATCGCAGTCCATTACAAGAACTCTGTGGTTCTATAATCTGGCTACTGGCTAGTAGTAGTTTGGGCTTCTTCCCTATGCAGTACCTTTACGCCACCCCTTCTAGGCTGCCAGTATACAGCCTTCCTTTGGTGGCTCCTGGGGTTTCCAGGTACCCCCCCACCCCTCTTCTAGGTATCTCGACTACCCGCCTTAGGGTGACTTAGAACAGCAATAGCCGTTGTGTCTCCAGACCATTCACCCGATAGGGCCATCTAGGTCGCCTGTGCGAGGTTACTCTCCTCCTTACTACACCTAGCTTCCCTCCTTCATTTAGTACTTGCTCTGGAAGCGTACCTTGTTATTTCCAGCTTTGTTTCGCTGTAGGCCTGTCCTGTTATCGCATCTCAGTAGCGCCTCCAAATGTAACGGTATTTCCCCACCCCTCAATCGCAGACAGGGGCCATTACAGGGTGTGTGTGGTGCATAGAAATAAAAACAAACAAATGCGCAAAAGAAAATATACCTCTAAAGAAGTGTACATGTGATAATAATTAAATATAACACACACCCAAAAAAACAATAATGTGGTTAATAAGTGATTAAGATAAACTAGTGTTACCAATATAGAGGAGCGTCTGCTGCTGAGTAGAGGGTAGCCCAAGACCCTGAAATCTACAAACAACAAAACAAAACGCAAAATGCTCATCGTGAAGTAGTAAAAAACAGTGTTTATAAAATAAGTGGTTCAAGGTTAAGCGTAGATCAGATTAGAATTAAACAGGCACATGAAGCTACACCGTAGCTGTTACCAATAACTGCGAGCAGGAACTGCAAGGGATTCTCCCATCAAGGATCTCACTTCTTCTCCCGCACGATCAGCTGGTGTAAAGCAGCAGCCACAGTATCAGTGTGTAAGTGTGTTGACACAGTCTCTGAGTCCAGCTTATTGCGTCAATGCGCCCGGTGGAGCCAAAGGAGTAATCAGCTCAATCCTGGGAGGCAGCGTGCATCGTCCTGTCTCCACACCTCACTGCGCGTCCGCGTAGGTTGATGATGTCACGGCGCATGCGCCGAAGGAGGCAAATCGATCTTTAGCTTAAAGTATGCAATTCAAAGGCACAAGCTACTTAAGAACCTCAGAACTCAACTAAGTAAGGGTAAAAGGTTGAGTGGTATCTCTCCAATGCGTTTCGTAGTTCCAGGGGCCACTTCTTCAGGGAATAAAAACTCAGAACAATAGTTCAGAATATATACCACTCAAAACTCTACGATTGGTTAATTACTGAAAGAGTATCAGCAAATCACCATTCACTAAGACAATACAATACAGCTGAATATCAGGGCTGCACAATTAGAAACATTTACTTTTAATACAATCACAATAAAATAAAATTAATAGTACTTGATTCATAATAAAAAATCAATAAAAAACAAATATAAAAGCAACAAATGGCAAAGAATAAAGTTATTATAAACTCTGAAAGAAGGAAACAAAGAATTAGTTTCAAAACAGATGATTTCAAATGAACACAGAAAGACTAGGGTCAATACAGGGACCAGATATCCACATCCTCATTTAACCCTTTAGGGGTATGGGACTCTAACTTATAGATCCAGAAAGTTTTTTGCATAGAAAGATTTTTAATTCTATCCCCACCTCTCCTTCCTACAGGAACAGTATGAATGCCCTTAAATCTAAGGGAGGATGGGACCCTATTATGATGTAATGAGAAATGTCGAGATAAACTATGTTTCTCATATCCATGTTTAATGTTTTTGATATGTTCTTGGATTCACACTTTAAGACACCTTTTTGTGCTACCAACATACTGAATTTTACATAAACATTCAATAAGATAAACCACATGAGTGGAATTGCAGTTTATAAACTCCTCAATTTTAAATTCCTCATGGTTTACAGCTGATTTAAAAGTTTTTCTCTCTCTATGTAGGTATTTACAGATAGAACAATTACCACATGCAAAATTACCAATAGATTTGTTCAACCATAGTTTTTCTCTATTATTGATAGGTGGAAAGATATCACTTGGAGCCAATGTATTTTTAAAGTTTTTAGCTTTCCTATAAATGAACTTTGGTGTTTGTGGGATATGGTCCCCCAAAAACATATCCTTGCTTAAAATTGCCCAATGTTTTTTGAGAATCTCCTCAATTTTGCCATTGGCTGAGTTAAAGGTAGTTACGAATGCAATCTCAAGACACCCAGTGGTCTCAATAAGAGCTCTTTTAGCCTTAGGTAAAATCATAAGATCTCTATTCATAACTCTCACTCTCTCTAAATCCTGTAATAAATCTTTTTCAGGATACCCCCTCTCAATGAATTTAAGAAAAAGTAAATTAGCTTGCTCTTCAAAATCTTCGCTAGTACTGCAATTCCTTTTAATTCTGACAAATTGACCCCTTGGAATATTAGAAATCCATGATTTTTTATGGTTGCTAGAGGCCATAAGTAGATTGTTTGCATCTACTTCTTTGAAGAAGACCTTTGTAACTACTTCCCCTTTGTCTGTAGCAGTTAGATTGAGATCAAGGAAATTAATAGAGCTTACATCGGAAATATGGCTGAAAATTACATTCATGTCATTATCATTAAGATAACTGATGAATTTTTCCAAGGCTAAAAGAGCTCTTATTGAGACCACTGGGTGTCTTGAGATTCCATTCGTAACTACCTTTAACTCAGCCAATGGCAAAATTGAGGAGATTCTCAAAAAACATTGGGCAATTTTAAGCAAGGATATGTTTTTGGGGGACCATATCCCACAAACACCAAAGTTCATTTATAGGAAAGCTAAAAACTTTAAAAATACATTGGCTCCAAGTGATATCTTTCCACCTATCAATAATAGAGAAAAACTATGGTTGAACAAATCTATTGGTAATTTTGCATGTGGTAATTGTTCTATCTGTAAATACCTACATAGAGAGAGAAAAACTTTTAAATCAGCTGTAAACAATGAGGAATTTAAAATTGAGGAGTTTATAAACTGCAATTCCACTCATGTGGTTTATCTTATTGAATGTTTATGTAAAATTCAGTATGTTGGTCGCACAAAAAGGTGTCTTAAAGTGCGAATCCAAGAACATATCAGAAACATTAAACATGGATATGAGAAACATAGTTTATCTCGACATTTCTCGTTACATCATAATAGGGTCCCATCCTCCCTTAGATTTAAGGGCATTCATACTGTTCCTGTAGGAAGGAGAGGTGGGGATAGAATTAAAAATCTTTCTATGCAAGAAACTTTCTGGATCTATAAGTTAGAGTCCCATACCCCTAAAGGGTTAAATGAGGACGTGGATATCTGGTCCCTGTATTGATTTTGGTCTTTATATGTGCACCTATGATCATCTGCTTTGAAACTAATTTTTGTTTCCTTCTTTCAGAGTTTACATTAACTTTTTCTTTGCCATTTGTTGCTTATATAATTTTTATAGTTTTATGATGAATTAAGTAATATTAATTCTGTTTTATGATGATTGTATTAAAAATGTCTTTTAATTGTGCAGCTTTGATATCCAGCTGTACTATGTTGTCTTAGTGAATGGTGATTTGCTCTTACTGTCTAGCAATTAACCAATCATAGAGTTTTGAGTGGTATATACTCTGAACTAGTGTTCTGAGTCTTTACTCCCTGAAGAAGTGGCCCTTTGAGCTACAAAACGCGTTGGAGAGATACCATTCAACCTTTACTCTATTTTATTTGAGTTTTGAGGTTCTAATACAGCCTATGAGTTTATATTTTCACTCTAAGCTATTTAGTCATTTTGCACCCTTCGGCGCATGCGCCGTGATGTCATCAGCCTATGCGGATGTGCAGTGAGGTCCGGAGCAAGGAAGACACATGCTGCCCTACAGGACCGAGCTGAGTACTCCTTTGGCTTTTCCGGGTGCACTGACGCTGTGTACGGGACTTTGAGACTGTGTCAGAGACACCGACACTCCGGTACTATGGTTACCACTTTATCTCAGCTGATTGTGCAGAAGAGGGAGCGAGATTCTTCCTGAGAGAGTCCCCTGCAGTTCCTGGCCGCAGTTATTGGTAACAGCTACGGTGTAGCTATATGTGCCTGATTAAGTCTAATTTGATGTACGCTTAACCTTGAACTACTTATTTTATAAACACTGTTTATTCATACTTCACGATGAGCGTTTTGCGCTTTGTTTTTTTGTTGTTTGTAGATTCTAGGGTCTTGGGCTACCCTTTACTCAGCAGCAGACGCTCATCTACATTGGTAACACTTATTTATCAAATACACTTCAATCACATATTGTTTTTTTTCTGGGTGTTTTTGATATAATCACTATCACCTGTACACTTTTAATCATGAGCGTTTTGCGCTTTGTTTTGTTTTGTTGTTTGTAGATTCTAGGGTCTTGGGCTACCCTTTACTCAGCAGCAGACGCTCATCTACATTGGTAACACTTATTTATCAAATACACTTCAATCACATATTGGTTTTTTTCTGGGTGTTTTTAATATAATCACTATCACCTGTACACTTTTAATCAAGATAATTCTTGTGCGCACTTGTTTGTTTTTCCTTTTGCACACTGATACTGTGGCTGCTGCTTTACCCCAGCTGATCGTGCGGGAGAAGAAGTGAGATCCTTGATGGGAGAATCCCTTGCAGTTCCTGGTCGCAGTTATTGGTAACAGCTACAGTGTAGCTTCATGTGCCTGTTTAATTCTAATCTGATGTACGCTTAACCTTGAACCACTTATTTTATAAATACTGTTTTTTACTACTTCACGATGAGCGTTTTGCGCTTTGTTTTGTTTTGTTGTGTGTGGTGCATACCTGCTGGTAACAAGAGGGCTGAGTCGTCCGCACAGGAACAGGCTTCTGTCGTCCATACCCCACATAATACTTAGGAGTGCAGCGCCTCCATCTGCCGTAGGCTCCAGGGATGTATGGAGAGATCTCCCATGGTAGAACTTGTACTCTCCCCCCAGTTAGATCACACACCAGGCCGGAGGTATATTGCAAACAGGAACGGTTTATTACTACACACTTTGCAATAACACAACAGCTACGCAGCAGTCGTCTGCCGGATACAGTCTCATTATATCAGCTCTCACTGGAGATGGTCCCTGGACTGTCACTGCAGGCCAAGGGCACCCGCAGCCATCCTAGCTCTTCCCCACTCCCTAGCGGAGGCAGAGGTATAATCGCACTCACTCCTCCCCGCAGGAAAGAGCACATGGGTAGGCCCCAATCTCAGGTTCCCAGTCATGTGACCTGTCTTCCTCAGGTGGAAGGGACAACTTCCAAATTTAGGGCGGTCCTGCCCTTAAGTACAGCCAGAAGGCGGGCACCCCGTTGTCCCAGCTAAAATAGGATGTACTACCTCCTGCTGTCACTCAAGTGCAGTACCAAAGGTGAAGGGGAAAACCCCATACCAACTACTGGCTAAAATTGTGTGTGTGTGTGGGGGGGGGGGGGGGAATCTGCATTCTTATAGTATTATTAGTAGTATAAACTGAGGGATTTCCCCTGATAGGCTGGAAAAAAAGAATGCTCAGAATTACATAAAACTGCGCAGGGATTTTTCAAAATTTTGGGGGAAAAATAATCAGAAATACATAAAAACAGCTTTTCCAGGAAGACTTGTAGTGAGATACAGAAAAATAATCAATAGACATATATAAAACAGCTGTAGCCCCCTACCCCGTGTATAAGGGACACTACCTGTGCTGTCGTACCTGCGTGGCTTACAGGACGCCTGACCCTCCGCCGCTGGGAGCCTGGGGTGGTCACATTCGTTGCCATACAGCGCCACCACCTGAGAGAGATCCTAACACAGTAGGATAACCTCTCACAGGAACCCAGCAGTAACGAATAAGGATACACACAGTATGGCTAACTTATATTTACTGGCATATAACTGATAAACACAATACTATAAGGCCACCCAAGGCTGTACCCACACAGTACCCCCGCTGTCCGACCACCACCTTGTCCACACCCTAGTGAGGTTCCCCCAAAGTTATAAGGGTGCCCTGGGTACCTAACCACCCAGTGTCCACAAGACAGGCCCATCCCAAAGTGTGTGAAGAGTAGCGCTACTCCTGTGTAAGGCCGTTGGTGCACATAGATGAGATACTTTCCTGGTCTTAGTCCAGACCAGGCCGCCTTGGCTGATGGGTCCACTGAGCCACCATGTGGTCCCCCGCCGCGGTATGCTGGGTCCTCGCTATTCGGATCCTCAGGCCTCCGCTTCTGGAAGGATGTCCTGCTGGAGTGTGTCCCTACTAAAGTGTCTCTGATAATATATGCCTAGGTCTGGTCCCAGACCACAGGCCATAGTTCACCACATGGCCGTCAGGTCACTGAAGCAATGCCTGTCACTATCAGGGCTAAGGGGAAGCGTCTCTATCTGGGCCCTTCCCTATACCACCACAATCTGGCAGGGTCAGGGCCTAGCTGGGACCTAGTGGGGGTATCTGGCGTAGTCCGGGAGACACTTGCACCCGGACATACCTATTCCCTCTCCGTCCCTCTGCGTCCCTGCTCCGACTGGCGTGGTCTCCTTCAGCACGCCAAATGTATCTATCTGGCTGGCCGTGATTCTGGCAGCCTTTACCGGCGCAGCTCCCTGCAGTTCCAGCATATTAGCAGTAGCCTCCCCCGCATCGGAGGTAAGGATGTGTGGGGGGCAGGAGGGGGGGCAAGGGGAACCTGGCTACACAGCTTATACAGGAAGACCTGTCGTGAGTTACAGAGAAATAATCAATAGAATTATGTATAAAACAAATGTATACATTTTTCTTTTTTTAAATAATGAAAGGCTAAACTGTCAGGACGGTGAAAGGAAACCTGTTCTGTATTAACATTTATACCCTTTATAAGTTTTTTTGGAATAAAAGAAATATTAAAGCAAGATTGACAGGAATACTACATAGCCAGACATAAAATTACAGCCTAAAGCCAAAAATGCAAACCTACAAGACAGATTGCTCCCCTTCATCCTAACACAGAGAAATAGATTAGATTTAAATACTCTGAGTCAGATCATTTTCAGATTAGAGTGCTCATGAATAATTTGGCACAATGTATTCCTTTAAAGATAGACTCATAATCCAGACTTCAACACTCTTTGACACAACAGAGTTAGGATGACTTGTGTCAGATCGTTTACCTAGAAACTGCCGTGAAGTAATATGTAACCTCTACGCTTTTGTGATATCATCTTTCCTGTTGTATTTGGAAATGATAAATTAACCCCTTGGCTGCCGTAACCAAATGCCTGGCAATTCCATAGCTGCCAACTAGCTCCAGATTTGCTGTGTGATAATGATCCAGTCCTGGTTTTGGATTCTTGCCAAAATTAATATAATGGATTACGAGCAGA
Source organism: Ascaphus truei (assembly GCF_040206685.1). NCBI lineage: Eukaryota > Metazoa > Chordata > Amphibia > Anura > Ascaphidae > Ascaphus > Ascaphus truei. The sequence goes on along the minus strand of NC_134484.1, from coordinate 425,513,801 downwards.
AGCATTTCTGGTTTAGATTATTATCACATAGTGAACCTACTGTAGAGTTAGAAGGCAGGCAATGAATTGTAGACCCCACTGGCAATGAAGGGGTTAAAGCAGCAGTCCCCACTACTTTTTGGGGGGTCTGAGGGAGGGGATATTGCATTTTATATTACCTTAACCAGGGGTCCCTTGAAGATTATCCATGGTACCCAGACCTCTGGGTATCCCATATTCTCAAGATACCTGCAGTTTTCACCATATGGCAAGATAACTTTCCTGGTGGAGTCAGGCTCACTTCAGAGGCCAATAGATACATTTTATTGCTATACTTTATATGCTATTCTGCTTTGCAACTGTGCATAGGTTAGTGTCTTCAGTTCTAGTGAATGCCTTTCTGCATATACAGTATATTAATATTTATATCAACATCCTACAGATGCAGAGGTTTCGTGAGAGTACCTCACTTCCTCAGGGGCTTCACTGAATGCCCCTGAGGAAGTGAGGTACTCTCACGAAATGCGTAGGGTGTGGGTAACTAGAGACTGCTGTTTGCCCTTCTGGAGATCGGGACTCTAGCTTGGAGTCTAGTGTAGGGGTCAAACTTTTCCGCTATTGCGTGCGCAGTACAGACACTGCTGGGTTGCACGTAGCATTGAGCTACCACCCCTCCATACGTGCGCGCACTGGTGTGCGTAGGAGTGCACGGCCTGCACGCGGGACAATGCGTGAAGGTGAAACATCAGCGGTGAATTTCATCTCAGCAGTGGGTCGCACGGGGAACGGTCCCTTACCGGTGGGGAACGGTCCCTTACCGGTGGGGATCCCAACCCCAAAAGCGAATACCATCTGTAGAGACATCAGCTGCTGTGCCTATATCCTATTGACATCTTGTGAGTAGGGCTTAAATTTTGCCCATCCGGATAGCAGTCTTTGTTACCTACATGTGTATGTTACTTTTTATTAAACCTATTTTTATAGTAGGCCATTTGCAGGTGTTTAATGTTAGTATAGTTGTTTTAATTTAATTGTGCTGTATGTTTTGTCTTTTAGTTTATAGTTTTATAGTTTCCTATACTGTGATTGTTTTTTTTTTTTTTTTTCCATGTGGTGAGACAACTATCAAGAACTTTCAGAGGATTTATAGTCGCTACAGGACTGGTTCATACCATATGGTCAGGACTATCACTGTTTCATTGAGTGTGTGAGGCGCCGGATTTTCCTTTTTACTGTTTGTCCATCAATGTAACTACAACTATCACCAATGAGAAATGCTACAAGAACTAGATTGGCATTTCTAGACTAGAACTCGAGTCCAGGTGCAAGGTACATTTTTCTTGTCCTGCCTTCAAATACTTTCTGGGCAAGCTACCCGCCTATCTGAAGCTACCCGCCTATCTGAACAAGCTCCTCACCCCAGCACTTATCACCTGAGATCTGACTCCAAAAGACTGTTCACGGTCGCAAGGTTCAACAAAGAATCAGGTCTCTCCCCCTGTTACTGTGCAGCTCACAACTGGAACAACCTCCCAGAAACTCTCACATTTTAATCTTGTCTGTGACTGTTACATACGCCCATAACACTTATTGGGGGCTATGCACTAAGCTCCGAGCTTTCGCGCAGGCCTGAAAAAAATTAGCACGTCCGATAAAAAATGAAGCCGGTGGCGCGATTCACTAAGGCCCTCAGCCCATTTTTTATCGGACGTGCCCAAAACTGGTTTATCGTGCGTGCAATGTATTTTTCCCCTGCTAGCGTTCTTAACATATACGTGCGCTAGCTGATAGAAAAAAAAAGCCGCTTCTAACATTTGCATGGAGATTTGCTATCTCCATGCAAGACTGTTACAGGTGATCGTACACTAAAGAAATACATTTTAATTATAGTGTAGATGTGCAGGGGTCTCCGGAGCTGAACAGCATTTTTTTCAGGTCCGAGGACCCCCTACTTCAGGAGATACAGGCCCCGTTATGGGGTGCCGGTATCCCCTGCAGATTTTCAATGTCCCGGTCACGTGACGCGGATGCTTGAAAGTGCAACCAATGCTGTTCAGCTCCGGAGACCCCCTGCACATCTACACTATAATTAAAATGTATATCAAAAAAAGAATTAACAAACATAAATACACGACCCCCCCACGCCCCCTCCCCCGCCCTAACACATACAGTACAATAATGTGCAAAATAACTATTATCCAGATATGGATAATAGATTATTTACCCATTATTAAACACTGCATTAGTATACCTAAATAAAGTCAATAAAAACAGCAGGCAGCTAATCCAATCAATACAAGCAGTAACAACATCAACAATGAATTAATTAAACCATTAACCAATTACACCAATTAATTCCTAAACCAACTCAAAATGAATAGTAACACTAACCAATCAAACCAATTAATTACAACAACATTAATAAATGTTAACATTAAAAGACAAAGAAATACATTCAAACAATCTCAGAAAAAAACATAAAACACATTAGCTAACATAATACAACATTAACAACAAGCGAACACCAATCGCAAACATTTTATTACATTAAGCATGAAAAAAAATACAATTACATCCACATAAGAAACTGACATAAAAATATCAACAGCAATAGCAAGCCACAAATGCCCACCAAATATTGTAATAATAATGTATTAATCTGTACCCTAAAGTGGTACAGATTAATAGATTATCAGTCAATATGCCTGGCCCAAAAAATCAAAAATCACATCCAAAGATTAAACCTGTAAAAAGAGACATTTACAAACATTGAATATATTACTTACCATTAGAAGCGGTGGCCCTCCGACTTCCGGGGAAACAGGAAGCTCACGTACCTTGAAGGCCTCCAACAGCATCTGATGCCATCCGCCATCAGGATCCGGCTCAGGTACCCAAATCTTCTTTTTTCTTTCTTTACTCACCTTCTTCTATCTTCATCTGTAACCACTTCTTCATCTTCTCTATCTTCTATCTTCACCTGTCAATCCAAAATATCCCATGTTAAATCCCAAGCGATGTTGTGCCGTCATCTTCTTGGGCTCAAATGAGGCGTCACGGCCTTAAATATGGCTAGTGACGTCACATTTAGCCTCAAAATGGTTATCAGCCACCTGATTGGCTGTTAAAACCATATTCCGACTTGAATTTTTTTTTTTTACATGATGTCACTTAAAGGGAATGATGCCAGCCAATAAGAATGGCTGTGCTTCATTTGCCTTTAAGATGACGTCACGAGATCCAAGATGGCCGGCGTCACATGGTATTTCAGCCAATCAGAGTGTGGAATTGGTTCCCACGATCTGATTGGCTTAAATACCATGTGACGCCGGCTTCGTGACGTTTTTCTGCAAAAAGGTAAACAAAGAATTTTTTCTAAGTCCAGCTTTTGTTATCACCTGCCTTTAGCTGGTGAGCTTTATTCAGTGCAACTTTAACGTACGATCAGTTCGCGTTGCTTAGTGAATCCCGCAGAAGGGCAGGATTCAGCGCAAACAGCTGATCGTACGAGCAAAGTTGGACTTTGAAAAAATTCAAAGAAAAAGCCCGCTTTAGAGTGCAAAGTGCCTGTTTGCGCAGCTTAGTGAATAGCGCTCGGCGGAACTTCACGTTCTAAGAGCACTTTGCGCTCTTAAAACGACTTATCACTGCTTATTGTATAGCCCCCATTGTCTCTAACTGTCCATGAAATATCTGTTTATATAACATTTAACCTCTGTTCATATAATGTAACCATGTATTGTTATCATGACTCGGTGCCCAGGACATACTTGAAAATTAGAGGTAACTCTCAATGTATTATTTCCTGGTAAAACATTTTTATAAATTAATGCATTTGACAGAGCTTGATGTATCTGGGCCTTACAATCAATCTATTTACATGTAAATGTTTCCTACTGCACAAATTCCTTCAAATATAATTATTTAGAAAAACAAAACAGCTTTTGTGAACAATCCCTTTTTACAGAGTACATTACATTGTTCAAAACTTTAAACACTTTAAGAACATGATTCACAATTCCATGAAAGAATATGAACAAACTGTATAAATAAATACTTGGGTGTGTGATTTAACAACACATTTTCTTACGTGTTGACCTACAGTATTAAGAAGGGGACTTTCCTCTCCTTGTATAGTGAAGAGATAAGAAACCTGTCATCCGAAAAATTTAAAACACCGTGGTTGCAGGACAACTCCAAGTTTTGGTGTCTTTGTGGATAATAGACCATGTATTCTGAAGTGGCCACCCCCCAAGGCATACTTTTTTGACAAAGTTCCATCCAAGGCACGAAACGCATTGGAGGTTTGTTTCTCCATCGTTGCTACACAAGATGTGTTAATATATACAACTTTAACATATATTGACACACTCTAGCTTTTTTTTTTTTACCAGCAGTGCTCCGCTATTTCTTCTCTCTTGTTATACTTCTTTGACAATGTTATTTTGAAGAATCACTGATTTAAAACACCGTGGTTGCAGGACAACTCCAAGTTTTGGTGTCTTTGTGGATAATAGACCATGTATTCTGAAGTGGCCACCCCCCAAAAAAAGTCCAGTCACTGCTATCTTGTATCCTAGGTCACTGTTTATATAGGGGAAACCTGTCATCCGAAAAATGTTTCATTTATTTGTAAGCGAAAACCCCCGTAGGGAGTGAAACTACATCTTTAAAAGGTGACATACACATATTTCTTTTTGTGCAAGTAGTTAATCTTTGGGATGACAAGATGAAGGCTCCTGTCATTGTCTCAGATAGTTTAAAAGATTATCTGATGTAGCTTGCATATGTAACGTCAGATTTTTCACCCTGGGAAGAAGATTAAAATACCTATACACAGAGGGTACCCAATCCTCATGCAGAACTACTAGGGACATTATTTTTTGTCTATAAATGGCTTGTCATCTGTTTGAGAAGAATTACATCTATAAACATTTACACTATTAGCACCACAAAATACAATCACAGCGCAAGCTCCCTGACCTCATATGTTTAGCAGGCTGAGTTTTCCATGGTTTATAGTAAGCATAGAAGGGTGAGTAACGGTGTTGGTCCTTTCTTCCATGTAGTAACAAAGGAACTACATACTGCCATAGTACAGTAACTTGTTGGTCCAATAAAAGGCATCATACCTCCTATTACCTCTCCCTCCTTTGTGACTACATGGTTTAAAGGGGAATAACTCAGAACAAAATATTGGGACATTTTTTAATTAATTTGTAGTGCAGTATTAAGGGCCAGGATGCGCGCAGCAACTATTTTTGTTTTGTTTTTGTTCCCGTTTTCCATGTTTAAACTTGGCGGCACTCCTGGGTATTATTGTACTGATCATTTTTCATAGAATTTGGCATTTAACATTTTACAGTGTCCTTAGGATGAACCTGATAATTAATGGACCCAATTGGGACATCTTCACTGCCATGTAAGGTGTAAGAAACATTACTAATTATGATTATCACTGAATTACTTTATCAACTTTGAAAAGCTATTTAGTGAACAGACATTAGTAAATAGAATGAAATGTTTCAAAGGTTTTGGGGAATATCTGCAATGTTTTTGCTCTTAAAGCCATTATATTCTTGACTTGTGCAGGCCCTCTCACCACTCTTTCCTTTGAATGAATTAAGCACACAATGATTCTTTGGGGAAACAAGGCCACAACAGGATGACATTGCCAGGCTGCCCATCAGGGGTCTTGAGCTCACAGCATTATCACAATTCATTATCCCTGGTGCTGCCGGAACTCTGGACCAGCGGATATATTATTGATAATGGGGAACACCCCCCAAACCGAATAGCCCCAAGAGGACACGACCCATTGTATACCAACCATTACAATTCAGCTTACCAAAAAACTGGGCCTTAGCCTGACAAACTAAGCTGTGACAAATTACACACAAAAAACACTCAAAGTTATACTAAAGGCATTTCAAAAGCCGCCTACCTTATACAATGACCGGTCAGTTGAGTATTTCTATGGAAATCCTTCGTCCCCTCTGTTCCACGTGTCCGAGATGTTGGGATTCCACCGCTAGCCACCAACTGTGAATGTCAGCTTCTTTGCACATGGACAAGAGCTGACATCGGTTCAATATAGAGTTATTTATTGATTCACTATACTGGTGGATCCTCACCAGGAAAGTCAGGGAGACTATAACTGAGAGCAATTTTCACAGAGTTCTTATACACAATAGCATACATTGGCTAACATTGGTTGCTGGGCAGATTATAAAGACATCACACAGTACACAAGGTATATTCTTCTTCTAAGCCAATAAGTTACAGGTCATGGAATCTATCCCAGACTGACTCCATAGGTCAATTCATCTAGCCCAAACTGGTTCTTTAGCTGACCAAAACACTTGAGTGTTGGAACAACAAGGTATAGTCCATATCTCCCCCCCCTACCCACAGAGCAAAGTTCATTCTTGCAACAACATGCATACTGACATATAACAGAGAAAAAGGACATACAAAAGACAAGATGGATGCCTGTAAAACAAAATTAATTCCACTCTCCAGAGACCCCCTCCAGTCCATATTTCACAGTTTCTATAATAAGTTATACTTCACGTACATCCAGCTAGTTTGTGAAGAAATGCATATCTCTTATTCAGCTGTTGTGTAACTTTCATTATCATTCACTAAAATAAATGATGACCTCCATGCTGCCAAAGACAGAGGTCATTACACTCTGCTCATATTACTCGACCTCTCTGCAGCATTTGCCATAGTGGACCACCCTCTTCTCCTTCACATTCTCCATACTCTTGTTATTCGGAACAAAGCTCTATCCTGGATCTCCTCTTACCTCACCCATCGTACTTTGTGTCTCTTCAACTAACACCTCCTCCTTCTTCTCCTCCTCTATTGATCTCTCTGTGGGGGTACCCCAGGGCTCTGTCCTGGGACCTCTTCTATTTTCTCTGTACACACTCTCTCTAGGTGACCTAATAACATCTCTTGGGTTTAAATATCACCTCTATGCTGACGACACACAAATTTACTTTTCAACCCCCGACTTTACACCAGCTGTACAAACCAAAGTTTCTGAATGTCTCTCTGTGATATCATCCTGGATGGCCCTCCACCGCCTTAAACTTAACATGGCAAAAACAGAGCTCCTCAGACTTCCTCCCAAACCTGGCCCTACTACCTCCTTCAACGTTACTGTTGGAAGTATGATCATTCACCCAGTAGCCCAAGCACGCTGCTTAGGGGTCACACTCGACTCCTCTTTCACATTCTCCTCTCACATTCAAAACGTTTCTAAAACCTGTCGCTTTTTTCTCCACAATATCACAAAGATACGCCCGTTCCTCCATTGCTCGACAGCTAAAACTCTGACCCAGGCCCTCATTCTCTCCTGTCTTGATTACTGTAACCTCCTGCTGTCCGGCCTTCCTGTCTCTCACCTGTCTCCCCTACAATCTATCCTAAACGCTGCTGCCAGAATCGCTCTACTCTTTACTTAATCTGTCTCTGTGTCTTCCCTCCTGAAATCCCTCTCCCGGCTTCCGATCAAATCCTGCATCTCACACTCAATTCTCCTCCTCACTTTTAAAGCTTTACACTCTTCTGCCCGTCCTTACATCTCAGTCCTAATTTCTCAATATGCACCATCCTGACTCTTGTGTTCTTCTCAAAGATGTCTTCTTTCTACCCCCTTTGTATCTAAAGCCCCCTCCCGCCTTAAACCTTTCTCACTGACTGCCCCGCACCTCTGGAATGCCCTTCCCCTCAATACCCGATTAGCACCCTCTCTATCCACCTTTAAGACCCACCTTAAGACACACTTGCTCAAAGAAGCTTTTGAATAGCACTATGAATAAGGCACGTTCTATAGTGCCGGGCGCGTGCCACGCCGTTCGCGCGGATTTTTAGTTGGCTGACGTTAGTCTTTCTATAGAAGGTCCGCGCGCGCAGCAGGGAGAGGGGAGCTGACAGACAGCGGCGAAGATGAGGAAATTCATCTTTTCGCGCCGCTGTCTGCGCTCAAATGTATGTATGTGTGTGTATGTGTGTATGTATATATGCATGTATGCGTGGATGTGTGTTTGTATGGATGTGTGTGTGTGTGGTGTGTGTGTGTGTGTGTGTTTGTATGTGTGCGTGCGTGCGTGCGTGCGTGCGTGTGTAAATAATTGCAGAAGTAAAAAAAAAAATTATTAAAGTTTTTTTTCTTTAAAAAATCTTATCTAGGACTTACTTTCACTCACACAACCCATGCACACACATACTCACACATACACACACATACACACACATATACATTACCTGCAGCTCCCGGCACTATATACAGGAAAAGCATGCGGCACGTGCACGCGCGTTCGCATAGGAACGCGCGGCCGCACGGCTCCATGCTGTATATTACAGCCCTACTATTGGACACATGATACATAAAGCTTGGCCCCCTGCAGACGCACTTACCAGAACTCCCTCCTACTGTCTCTGTACGTTCTCCCTACCTACCAATTAGATTGTAAGCTTCTCGGAGCAGAACTTCTCTTCCTTAATGCTACTTTTATGTCTGAAGCACTTAATCCCATGACATGTTATTTATATTATTTGTTATTTATATGATTACCACGTGTATTACTACTGTGAAGCGCTATGTACATTAATGGCGCTATATAAATATAGACATACAATACAATACAATTTAATTGCTACTATTATTACTAGCTACTATTTTATGAGCATTATAAGGTGACTCTAAATAGCTGATAAAGCTGTCAGGAACAAAGGCAAGGAACACAACCTCAGTTGTGTCATATACTTTAGACAGCTATTGTTTAAGCAAATTTTCCTCCATGCTCACAAGTATACGGGTCAACATGTAAACTCCTTTTAGGTAAATTGGTAATGACAAGATTTCTACATTTCCGTTAACTCACATAGAAATTAGATCAAAATATTTTTTAGGGAGAAAGCAGATAATTAATCTAGTTCTCAGCTAAAATGGGGAGTCTCGCTGAGGAACTGGGAGAGTTGCCAACCTACAGTATATCACATGATGTACTCACTTCAATGTACAGTAGAACCCTATCAATGCACTTCAACATTTGCTATGGTTTTTACGTTTACCCCCCACCCCTCTTTTTCATGGTTCATAGATCAACTGACATTAGAGCCCTAAGAGAGAGTTAGAAAAGACATAGAGTTGGCTTCTGCGGCAATATGAGTCTGAAGTACAGCATAGCAATAAAAGTCAAGAGATTTAACGTTAAAGCTGAAAAGTGCAATGATATCAGAGAGCAGCAGTTATTCTGCATAGTAAAATACTCAAGAGGATATTTTTTTTTTTACAAACATCCTTTCGTATCCAAAAATGAAATGAAATACAATCCACTACAATGATCACCATTAAAATTAAATGCCTAAGAGCACTTAAATGTACAAGTGCCATGTGCAGAAACATCCTGCAGTCCTTCAAGAATTTGGCAGCCATTTGCAAAACACAGTCCCTGTAATAAAGGGAATAGTTTTTTAGTGGTCCTGTCATGGGAAGTATTTTAACCAATAGTAAAAACATTAAAGGTGCCACACAGGCATTTCTGGGTTTGCTACAGCCACTTCACTGCTGTAGGAGCGAGTACAAAAAAGGGCAACATTAGCTAACGGCAAAACTATACACTGCCTTCTTCCGTTAGCAAATAAAATTGGGGAAGTCTTGACACTGAGATAAAGGATGTGGTGATGATCAAAGTTAAATTGATTCAAACATTACGTTTTGAGGAAGGAGAATGAATTGCATAACCGCTTATTGATACTGCAGCCAGGATGGTCCACAAAGGAAGTATCTGGTTGGTCAGATACCGCGGCTTAAAAAGCTTAAAGCCGCAGCTCTGGAGATACTGTAGTGCTGCAGGGGGTCTATGCTTTTTTCCATCACACTGCCCTCCACAATAACCCTCTATTGCCAGGGAAGCCACAGTCACACATCTTACACCGGTATCAGAGACACTAAGGTGCCTAATCTATAAGCCTTCATTAAAAAAAATCACAGGGGTGAATGAAGGGGGTAGTAATCTCAAGGTGGGTGGTTAGGTCTGCCTGGAAGGTTGCGGGAGGAGTTAACCCCTTCACTACCATAGCGGTGGAAATCACTATGGTAATGAAGGGGTTAACCAGTCCTGCTATCCCCGCTCCCCCCGGTAGACCTAAACACACACCCTTGGGGCTACTACCCCTTTCACCCAATCCCTCTACCCCCAAGAAACAAAAATAAACACAACAACGCTACTACCCACCTCCTCTAACCACAACAACCCCCCCCAACACATACAGTACCGTAATGGGCAAAATTACTATTATCCACATATGGATAATAGATAATTTGCCCATTATAAAATCAAACATTATCCAGCCAGCATAAATAAAGTAAATAAAGCTTTCTACTTTGCCATCATGAAGGGCGTCCTTCCTTGTCAGCATACTTCAGGTCCATGTCCTCCGTTGCCAGCAAGAGTACATGAAAAAATACAATCTAATAAAGTACACCCTGACAAGGACGCCCTTCCTGATGTCAGGGGTATTTACTGTACTGTATATGTTGGGGGGGGGGGTGTTGGGGGTAGAGGAGGTGGGTATTAGTGTTATTGTGTTTTTTAATGTTTATTGTGAGTAGCGAGGAAGGGTGAAGTTGGTATTTGGCCCTTGGTGGTTGTTTATACCTAACGGGTGGGTAGCGGGAGGGGTTAACCCCTTCATTACTTTAGCATATTAACCGCAAAGGTAATGGAGGGTTTAGCTCCACCTGCAACCCCCCCGCAAGGCCTAAACAGCCACCAAGGGCCAAATACCAACCCGCTACCCACAATAAACATGGCACTGGTAGTTAACCCCTTCATTGCTTTAGTGGTCAGCCGCTAAGGTAATGAAGTTGCCTGTAAATGCATTTTTATTGCATGGGATTCATGCCGGGGGCCTAAGGTGCTGATATTAATGGGAATCAGCTCCATAGACTCCCGGCATCTATCCGATAATGATAATGTGCTGCACAGTATCGTGTGAAACGCGTTGCGGAGCTCACACAGTGCCATTGGTATTCAGCTAATTGGTGGATTAAGCCCCAGCATTCCTTCAAACAGCCAGAGGCTCTTTCGGTTCGCCGGAGTGAGTTTCATGCTGGAGAACCGGCGATTGCGGTGGGCTACTATACATGGGTCCTGCGAGAAGCCGCAATCCGGAAGTGACAACAACGTGGTGCTGAGCCAGCCAGCCCCAGCACGCGGGACTGACCCGTAAGCCTCAGCACCTACCCCCTACACCTAGGATTCCACCAGGACTGTTGCCTTTGCACTGCTCTACTGGACTTATATATCCTTATATGTAAGTTTTTACTTGTTATTTTATTACATTGTTTTATTAAATCTTGACCCTTGGTGCGCTTTTGTGTTTAATTTTTCTAATATATAAGTCAATGCTTTACTCACACGGCCTTGTGTGAGAATGATTCTCATCAGTAAGTTCTTTATAAACTGTTGTGCCTCCTTCCGTCCGCAGCTGGTTCTCTGTATACCTATATGGTATATGCAGACACCCAGTGTCCTCACGATGTACACAGTAAAGATGACAGACAGCCACATAAAAGATGTAAAATGGTGCAGTTTATTAATTTAAAACATGAGTATCAAGTTACTCACATATAGGATACTCGTCTCAGGTACGTGCAGCCAGTCTCGGCGCCTCGGCACAGTGTGTTCCAGCTCCGGCGTCCGGAGAACAGGACTGTGAACAGAGCGCTTCAGGAAGTTACGGTGACCGTCACCGGACAAAAAAGCTACACATCCCAGCTCGTAACTACGCGTTTCGCATACTACGTTGCTTTGTCAGGTTCCTGTGGGGTCGTGTAGTGGACGTTGGTTTTTATACCTCTCTTCAGTATATTATTCAATAAATCATTGATTTTACTTCAATTACGGGTTATCTGGTACTGGAGTTGCTTTTATGATATGTTACCTTAGGTTTTACATTACAAGATAGTGTTAATAAAATGCTAAAAAATCCTTATATATACAGTGATTGGATCATACTAAAACACCTTCCACATCAGTATTTTCATTCTCAGTCTCTGATACATAAAGTGCTATTAGTGGTAGATGTAATTGCATTAGTAGCCCCTCTATATATACAATCTCAGCCATATTACTGGCCTTTCATATTACCCATTTTTGCATAGTTATACACATAGACATTAAAAACATTATTACTGCCTATATTCTGGATATAATGTTCTCAATTTCAGACATATACATATCAAATGTTGAAAAGTTAAAAATAAACCTATTACCATATTAGGACATATGTTTTTGAGTATAATATAGTGTTAAATAAGATGAACATGCACACCAAATACCAATATTCCCGTTATTAACGGCAAAATATTTTTTGCAATTTGCATTTAATAAAAATACATTTAATCAAATTAATTTAATAAAAATACATTAATAAAAATACAAATTAAAAAATGCAAATATAAAAATATTAATTTAAAAATGTCGATTGATGAGCAAATGTAGAATCTGGGAATGATCAGAGAGAATGGATATTAGCGAGTTAGAAACACCAATTAATACAAAACAGTATGGGATAAGATCCAAAACTACTTAAAACCTTGAACATGGATTACACTCAGATGAATGCCTATATGTCAATATCCACATTCAAGCCGTGGTGATAAGTTTTGACTCTATATATTAAAACCGTTTTCTTTTGTGCTAATTTCAATAGCCTGTCTCTCCACGCCAATTGGCTGGGACTTGTTCTATCGCCCTATAAATGAGGCTTTTGGATCACTTTTGTGTTACAGAAAGAAATGTTTGGACACATTACACGTCATCAATTTCCTCTTGATGTTACTCATATGCTCCAGTATACATACCCTCAGTGGCCTATTGGTGCGTCCCACAATCTCAACCACCCCAGTGTACATCTGCGTTGCCCCAAAGGCGGACAGCCTGATGGGGCTCCCCAAGAACTGTTCCCCTCGGCACAGGACCAGTGTGCTAAGGTTTAACATCTGCTTGTACTTTGTGGAACGTCAACCCCACCAACTGGAATGTTAATGAGCCAAGAGGGCACATAGAACTTTTTGCTCACAGTTGCAACAGATTCAATCTCAACCACCCCAGTGTACATCTGCATTGCCCCAAAGGCGGACAGCCTTTGGCGCAGTCTAAGGGCAGCCAAACGGTGTGAGCTGTTTGCTGCCGTTCGCTGATGTTTGGTGATGTTAAAGCTGCTCTATTTCAATCTGAAACTCACAAGCCCTTTATCCCCTGTACCCAATTTTCCAACTCTCTCTGTCCATGAAATGTCTGTGTATTCATTGTATAACCCTGTTCTTTTAATGTAACCATGTATTTTTTATAACTCTGTGCTCAGGACATACTTGAAAATGAGAGTTAACTCTCGATGTATTACTTCCTTGTAAAACATTTTTATAAATAAATAAAAAATAAAAAACATATTGTAGACCATAAGCGCACTGGAGCACATAGAATACAAACGATGTTCTGCAATTAATAAATTGCTTCATCTTAAAACTCTCTCCTGTTACAATAGATCTAAAATGTACTTTGTTGGTAGTGCCTTGTGAACATGCATTGCATGCTGGGCATTAAAAAAAACCGATTGGTTTGGGTAACCAGATAGACAGATTAGTCGCTACTGAAGATTTAAACACACTGGGTGCTAATTTGGTCTTAATATTATCTGCCCCTTTAAAAATTACTCTAAGATTTTTTGATAAATGATCTCTTAAAATTGGATTTTGTTGGAGGAGATGCCAGTGTCTATTATTATTTTAATTTTATTGAAGTCTCTATTATACTTTGTTACAAATGGATTCTCATATTCTCCACTTTGGCCTTTGCCTTTTGCCTTAGATCTCAGTAAATCTTGTCTATTTTTAATGCGCTTGCCCAAGACAAGCTTCTGTTTTACATATTGTAATGTAAAAACTAAGTTAACAAATCATAAAAGCAACTCCAGTACCAGATAACTCATAATTTAAGTCAAATCAATGATTTATTGAATAATATACCAGCGAAGGATATAAAAAGCAACGTCCAATACACGATCCCACAGGAACCTGACAAAGCATCGTAGTATGCGAAACGCGTAGTTCCGAGCTGGGACTTGTAGCTTTTTTGTCCGTTGACGGCCACCGTAGCTTCCAGAAGCACTCTGTTCACAGTCCTGTCGACCGGATGTGGGAGCTGGAATACACTTTACCGAGGTGCCGAGAGTGGCTGCACGTACCTGAGACAAGTATCCTATATGTGAGTAACTTGATACTCCTGTTTTTAATTAATAAACTGCACCATTTTACATCTTTTATGTGGCTGTCTATCATCCTGGGTACATCATGAGGACACTGGGCGTCTGCATATACACCATATAGGGATAAAGAGAACCAGCTGCGGACGGAAGGAGGGACAACAGTGTACAGTATAAAGAACTTACTGATGAGAATCATTCTCACACACGGCCTTGAGAGTAAAGCCTTGACTTATATATTTCTAAACAGCCAGCCCCTGCCCACCCTCCAGAGAGCTCTGATTTATCTTGAAAAGTACATGTGTAACACACCGCCTCTTATCTTGTTCATGCCTTTATCGCCCACTTACTGTATAGATGTTTACTGAATAGCAGTAGGCATTTTGGCCGATAAAGCCTCGATAAGTGGCTTATAGAATAGGCCCCTTAGGCTGCGTCCAGGGTGAAAGGAAGAGCAGAGCGAGCGCGGGGGGGGGGGGGGGGGGGGCGTGTCAGTGGGACGGGGCGTGTCAGTGGGATGGGGGGGCATCTATTTCAGTAACATATATATATAATATATATATATATATCCATATATATATCCCCTCTCTCTCCCCCTCCCTTCCCTCCACTCTCCCCCCTCTCTTTCTCTCCCCCTCTCTCTCCCACCCCCTCTCCCCCATCTCTCTCTCCCCCCATTGCTCTCTCCCCTGCTCTCCCACCTCCCCTGCGCTCTCTCTCCCATCCCTCCTGTGCTCTCTCCCTCCCGCCCCCCTGCGCTCTCTCCCTCCCGCCCCCCCTGCGCTCTCTCCCTCCCGCCCCCCCTGCACTCTCTCCCTCCCGCCCCCCTGCGCTCTCTCTCCCGCCCCCCCTGCGCTCTGTCTCCCACTCCCCCCAGTGCTCTCTCTCTCCTGCCCCCCCTGTGCTCCCTCTCTCCCACCCCCCCTGCGCTCTCTCTCCCGCCCCCCATGCGCTCTCTCTCCCTCCCCCCATGCTCTCTCTCCCTCCCCCACCCTCCCGACCCTTCCCTCTCTCTCCCCCAGCTCTCCCATCTCTCCCCCCTGACTCTCCCCTCCCTCCCACCCGACCCTCCCCTCCCTCCCACCCGACCCTCCCCTCTCTCCGCTGTCCCTCCCCTCTCTCTCCCCGTCCCTCCCCTCTCTCTCCCCCATGACCTTCCCCTCTCTCCGCCGTCCCTCCCCTCTCTCTCCCCGTCCCTCCCCTCTCACTCCCCACAACCCTCCCCTCTCTCTCCCCCCGACCCTCCCCTCTCTCTCCCCCTTCCCTCCCCTCTCACTCCCCACAACCCTCCCCTCTCTCTCCCCCCGACCCTCCCCTCTCTCTCCCCCTTCCCTCCCCTCTCTCTCCCCCTTCCCTCTCCTCTATCCCCCCCTTCCCTCCTCTCTATCCCCCATCCATCCTCTCTCTCCCCCTTCTCTCCTTTCCCCTCTCTCCCCCCCTTCCCTCCTCTCTCCCCCTTCTCTCCTTTCCCCTCTCTCTCCACTTTCTCTCCTTTCCCCTCTCTCTCCTCCTTCTCTCCTTCCCCCTTCTCTCCTTTCCCTTTTCTCTCTCCCCCATCCCCCTCACTCCGTTTCCCCCCACCACTCCGTTTGCCCCCCCTCATACCACCACTTCATTTTACCCCCCCCCCTCATACCACCACTTCATTTTACCCCCCCCCACACCACCACTTCGTTTTACCCCCCCCCACACCACCACTTCGTTTTACCCCCCCTCACACCACCACTTCGTTTTACCCCCCCCCGTTCACATCTCTCAATTTTCAGTTTCGTGTCCCCCCGTTTCGTGTGTCCCCCCTGTTTTGTGTGCCTCCCCCCGTTTAATGTGCCCCCCCCGTTTCATGTGCCCCCCGTTTCGTGTGCCCCCCATTTCTTGTGCCCTCCCCGTTTCGTGTGTCCCCCGTTTCGTGTGACCCCCCTGTTTCGTGTGACCCCCCATTTCATGTGCCCCCCCCCCGTTTCGTGTCAGAGGACAGCAAGCAATGCAATGCAATACAATACATGCTCCCAATGCTTGTATTGCATTGGTTTTGCCTTGCTGTCCTCTGATTGGGTAATGTAGGTCATGTGATCTGAAGTCGGAGCTGCAGATTTAACATTTTGAAACTCTTGAAACTGAGCTTCGACTACAGCTCATGGGCACGCGCAGGAGGGAGCTCACGCAGACCAAACACATTGTCTCAATGTGTCTCATCGTGGCGAGTGTGAGCGCCCGCGCCAGCTCAGTGCCACCCTGGACTCAGCCTAAGTCTCGCTACATCTGAGGTTTCCATTCCTAACTTTAAATGGAAGGGTTTCATTATTTTGCTTTTTTTTCTTTATGCAACTCATATTAATCGTTCTGATACAGGTGCCTAATTATTATTTACAGAGTTTAATACGTAATAATATACTATCTCAAGTGCTTATAAATACTGTATATTCGCTAAAGCCATTACCCTTTTAGTACCCGCAATACCCCTTCAGGGCTGAAAGGGTTTAAAGCAGCATTTCATGTGGCACTTTTTTGTTTTAATATATTGATTACCTTTAATTAAACTATTTATCTAATCTGCCATTCGATCCATTCTCTTGTGATCGATCAGCGAATATCCTGTTTCCTGGGTTGAGCTAATGGCCAACACTGAATCAATCCTTCCGTCAGTGTAACACAGTAGCTACAATATAACCGTATATTACTAGGGTCAACATTGTTTATTGTTACAGATTTCAACTCAGCCACACTCTCCTGCTGGGAACACTGCAACACTTTCCTGTTTGTCATAATTTGTTGCCAAAGATCCTTGCACTGCTGGGCTCAAAAAGAGGTGTACCAGACCCTAATAGCACATCCAAAGGATGCTCAGTATATTAAAGGTCATTAAAAATGGCATTGCGTGGAATTTTTTTGTAATGCAGGAAGTATTATCTAAAACTACACAACTGATTTATTAAAAAAAAAAACAGTTTAGGATATCGAATGATTTGCTGTTTTAAAATGTATTCAAAGTTATTCATGTAGCAATGCTGTTTATCTATGCTGTATTTGGTTGAGCGGCAGGTATATTTCTTGTATACATTAGCAATGCTGTTTAACAAGTTTTTTTTTTACCCCTCCTTGCTTCTAATCTTCGGCTTTATTTTGCTTTATACAAGTAAACAAAGAAAAAAAAGAAGGGCAGTAGGGAGGAAAAAATACATTTTATCCTATAAGGCAGTTAAAAACAGGTCAGCATCAGGAACTCTGCATATACAATAATATGTTAGATTCTGTCCTATTATAAAATATGCAGAGTTCTTGGACCTGTTTTTTCCTTACTGCGGCTCTTCTTTATTTAGAAATGATCATTTAGACGCAGCACCTCAGTTCACATTTATATAGTCTGAGATAGAACACATTTTTGGGATTGGTGGCAGGACATTTCTTTTTTCTTCTTTTGCTCTGTGGATGCTTTACGCAAATACCTTATGCAAAAGGTTCTTTTCTTTCTCAGGCACCAAAAAATAAATTGTAAGCTCCATGGGGCAAGGACCTTTCCTTGCAAATTGTCCCTGTAAAGCGCTACGTAAAACTAGCAGCACAATACAAGAACATGCTATTATTATTATTATTATTATTATTTCTTAAGCAGATCTCAACTTTTCCAAATTGATCATCAATATCTCATTATCCATTTTACAAAAGCTGTGTGATGGGCTCGCCTGAACCTTTTTTGTTTAGAATAAATTAATTTTTTTCATGAGCATAGAGAATTTTGGACAGTAATTCTAAAAATGTGGGTAGCTGACAAAATTAAGCACATTTCTTGCTTTTCACCCCTGTTCCATCTGTTGTTCTTTGACACTGTGGGCCTTATTCAGAAAGCCTCAATAAGGCCCTTATTGAGCACTTATCGACCAAAATGGCTACTGGTATTCAGATAGCCTCGATAAGTGCTCGATAACGGCCTGTATCAATGCAAAATTTTATCTCCGTCTGAAATTCGCTGACTGAGCAGCGATCAGGCCCTTATCGACCATTTTCGGAGGGTTGATAAACTCCCGCTATTCAGAGACCCGCGAGTCGGGTGTCGCGGCCATCGCAGCCCTAAAAAATGATTTTCTCCCCAAATCCAATTCCCCACAAAATTGTTGGACAATTGGTGGTGAGATGGGTCGATGAGCTGCGATGGATCGGGACTTAGAAGAAATCAGGCCCCTTTCCTGCCTCGGATTGATGCCGGGGGTCTCCGGAGCTGATAGCCATTAATAGCAGCTCCGGACCCCCCCGGCATGCATCCGAGGCAGGAAACATGAATGTACAGCAACTTCATTACCTTAGCAGCTAACCGCTAAGGCAATGAAGGGATTAAACACCCGTGCCAGGCTTACTGTAATAAACATACAGTACAATGCAATACTGTGGCTATCGGGGGTGGGTGAAGGGGGAATTTGGCCCTTAGTGGCTGTTTAGGCATTGCGGGGGGGGGGTTAATACCGCTAAGGTAATGAAGGGGTTAACCCAACCGCTAGGTCTAAACACCCATCCTTAGGGCTAATACCCCCTTCACTCACCCGTGAGGCCTAAGCACCCACCCCAGACTGACTATACCCACCCTATACCCATTGAGTAGTATAGTGGTACATCATACCCATATAATAATATGGGCATGATAAGCATCTATAGCACTCAATGAGCACCCTAATAAAAATACAGTAATACACAAGACACACAGTAATAAAACCTAACTATACTCCCAAAAAAACACACTTCACTAAATAAAATCAGTAGCCAGCTAATCCAATCAATAGAAGCAATTACAACATCAACAATGAATTAATTAAACCATTACCCAATCAAACCAATTAATCCCTAAAGCAACTCATAATGAATAATAACACTAACCAATGTAAACAATGAATTAATCCTACATTAATTAATGTAATCATTAAAAGACAAATAAATACATTAAAACTATCTCTGAAGTATCCATAAAACACATTAGCTAACATAATATAACTTTAAGTACAAGCGAACACCAATCGCAAACCTTTTAATATATTAACCATAAACAAACAATCACATCCACATCAATAACAAGCGAGAAATGCCCCCCAAATATTGGCATAATAATACCCCAAACTTCTTTTTTCTTTCTTTACTCACCGTCTTCTATCTTCATCTGTAACCATTTCTTGTTGTTCTTTATCTTCTTTCTTCATCTGTCAATCCATAAAACCCCATGTTAAATCCCAGCCGACTGTGTCACAAGGCATTTCAGCCAATCAGCGTGTGGAATTGGTTCCCACGATCTGATTGGCTGAAATACCTTGTGACACAGCGGCCATCTTGGATTTACTGACGTCATGTTAAAGGTAAATGAAGCACAGCCATTCTGATTGGCTGGCATCCTTCCCTTTAAGTGACGTCACAAAAAAAAAAAAAATTAAGTCTGCACATGGTTTTAACAGCCAATCAAGTGGCTGTTAACCATTGTGAGGGAAACTGTGACGTCACAAGCCATATTTAAGGCCGTGACGCCTCATTTGAGCCCAAGAAGCCGACGAGACAGCATCGGCTGGGATTTAACATGGGGTTTTATGGATTGACAGATGAAGAAAGAAGATAAAGAACAACAAGAAATGGTTACAGATGAAGATAGAAGACGGTGAGTAAAGAAAGAAAAAAGAAGTTTGGGGTACCTGAGCCGGATCCTGATGGATGATGGCATCGGATGCTGTTGGAGGCCTTCAAGGTACGTGAGCTTCCTGTTACCCCGGGAGTCGGAGGGCCACCGCTTCTAATGGTAAGTAAGATACACTGGCGACACAGTTTATTACACTGCGGCCAGATCCGCAAGCCGGGAGATTTCCCGGCTTGCTAGTGGCCACCCCTCGGCGTGCCGCGCGTCATAGACGCGCGGTCACGCGTCTTCGGGAGCGTGCGCCCCCTGCACGCGCGTCCAGGGGCTCCCCGAGGGAGCCCTGGTGTCCCGCGATCGCGGGACAGCGGCAGGGGGTTCCGGGGGACCCGGCGGACCCGGCAGCGGTAGGGAGAGCGCCCCGATCGGAGGGCGCTCTTCCGCTGCTTCGGCGCGCGCCCGTCACTCTCGGACGCGCGCCAGGCTACTGCTGCGGCACAGAACGGGCAAATGCTCGAATAAACTGTGCCGCAGCAGTATTCTATGTTTGTAAATGTCTCTTTTTACAGGTCTATTTTTTGGGTGTGTTTTTTGATTTTTTGGGGGAGGCACATTGACTGATAATATATTAATCTGTACCTCTTTCGGGTACAGATTAATACATTATTATGCCAATATTTGGGGGGCATTTCTCGCTTGTTATTGATGTGGATGTGATTGTGATCGCTTGTACTTAAAGTTATATTATGTTAGCTAATGTGTTTTATGGATACTTCAGAGATAGTTTTAATGTATTTATTTGTCTTTTAATGGTTACATTAATTAATGTAGGATTAATTCATTGTTTACATTGGTTAGTGTTACTATTCATTTTGAGTTGCTTTAGGGATTAATTGGTTTGATTGGGTAATGGTTTAATTAATTCATTGTTGATGTTGTAATTGCTTCTATTGATTGGATTAGCTGGCTACTGATTTTATTTAGTGAAGTGTGTTTTTTGGGAGTATAGTTAGGTTTTATTACTGTGTGTCTTGTGTATTACTGTATTTTTATTAGGGTGCTCATTGAGTGCTATAGAGGCTTATCATGCCCATATTATTATTATTTGGGTATGATGTACCACTATACTACTCAATGGGTATAGGATGGGTATAGTCATTCTGGGGTGGGTGCTTAGGCCTCACGGGTCAGGGTGGGTAGGTGATTAAGGGGTTAGGGACCATTAGAATGTATTTTTTTTTCAATATATGCTTTCTGGCAACGGAGGACAGAGGGACCTGCTGTTGTGGTAAGTATAACTGTATTTATTTATTTTATTTATGTATGCGACTGCAGTGTTTAATAATGGGCAAATAATATATTATCCATATCTGGATAATAGTTCATTTGCCCATTACTGTACTGTATGGATTTGGGCAGAGGGGTGGGGGGGGGGGGGGTGGGGGGCGTGTATTGATGTGTTTTTACATATTAATTTAAATATCCATTTCTTTAATAGTGTAGAGGTGCAGGGGGTCTCCGGAGCTGAACCACGTTGGTTTTATGTCCGGGGACCCCCTGCTTCCCGAGATACAGGCCCCTTTATGGGGTGCCGGTATCTCCTATGCAAGGAAATGTCCCGGTCACGTGACGCGGGACATTTCAATGCAGAGGGATACCGGCACCCCATAAAAGTGCCTGTATCTCGGGAAGCAGGGGGTCCCCGGACATAAAACCAACGTGGTTCAGCTCGGAGACCCCCTGCACCTCTACACTATTAAAGGAATGTATATTTAAATAAATAAATTTCGGGCGACATTTCCGCTGGGAGAGGCGGCTCTCTCAGAGCAGCTCTCTCTGCAGCAGAAATGAATCGCTGGTTTTTGCCTTTGCAGAGGCTCGAGGTTCTCGCTGGCAGCAACTCGCCAGGTTTGGGCATTCTGCTATCACAGGTATTCGAGCCTTTCTGAATACCGTGATAGCAACGCCCAAAAAACATTAATTTTAAATTCCCTGGCGAATTTTTTTAAGAATGTCCTCTGAATAAGGCCCTTTGTCTCTGTCTCTCTGGTTTATATTCAATAAGCTATGATGGGTCGTTGTACAGCTCTCGGATATATATATATATATATATATATATATATATATATATATGTAACCCTCCTATGGTACCCCACCTGACATGAGATTGGGGGGTACACTCCTTCTGGTCACTTTGAGCGGTCTGGGTGCTGTGACCTGCTGGTAAACAGGAGGGCTGAGGGCTCCGCGGTGTTGTGGGGAGAACCAGGACAGGGACAGAGGTGGTGTGGGACAGGTTACCTTGCTCTCTCTGTGTGGTGCAGTGCCTCCAGCCAGTAGGGATCCCCTGGGGTCTCCAGAGGAGAGACCCCCACTGACACTCCATTCTCCTCACAGCATGAACAGTGATACACACACAGCAGCTTCTTTCTGTGATTCTTTATTCAGAGCAGCATACACAGCATACAGCAGAACATCAAAGGCCTGATCTTGCTCTCTGCATTTCTGCTCATGGCAGCTTAACTTCCCCCCCCTCCTTACCCAGGTGGGGCAAGAGGGGGAGAAAGATTCTCTGTTCCCTCTCTTCAATCTCTTCTCTCCTACTCCTCACTAACTAACTGACATACTATATTTTTGGAGACATGCCCCCTGCAGACGCACTTACTAGTATTCCCTCCTACTGTCTCTGTACGTTCTCCCTACCTACCAATTAGATTGTAAGCTCCTCGTAGCAGGGACTCCTTCCTTAATGTTACTTTTACAGTATGTCTGAAGCACTTATTCCCATGATCTGTTATTTATATTTGTTATTTATATGACATGTATTACTACTGTGAAGCGCTATGTACATTTTATGGCGCTATACAAATAAAGACATACATTTGAATATCCTCAGGGAGTGTCTCTAACTTTGAATCATTACAACTCAAAACTGGATACCGATTGGCTCACACACACATCAAGGGGTGTTCGAACCCATATCCACCCTTTGGATTAACATGCTCAAAGGTTGCTTAGGCCCGCCTCTGAATATTGCTACAATACTTCAGAGCTGAAACTCACAAACAGGCCAACTGAAGGAATTAACCTTTCCACTGCCTGTTCTAACAGGACTGACAGAGGAAAGGCCCAGAATTAGCAATAGCTGCCGAAGGCCAGGCTATATATATATATATATATATATATATATATATATATATATTTGCATGCCATTTCCCAGAATCCCTTGCTGCAGTGGGAGCACTGTATGCTAGGTGATAATAGTTGAAAGGCAGGGTTGCAGACCTGTCTAAGATATGTAAATGTGCTCACAAGTGATATTCTTTATTGGCTATACTGCACCGACACACTTTATTCGAGCAAATACCCAGTATGTACCTGGCAGATACCTGGAATGCGCCGCTCCTCACCTCTGACAAGCCCCGTTCCGTTTGCCTTCCCAGCCTGGGTTCATGCCTGGCTGACGGGCGGCTGATCTGTTAAATGATAATGATTAGGATTTAATAGGCTGCAATGCTTCGCGTGTCTACCAGATGGCATAAATTCATGAATTGTAATGCAGTATATATATATATACTGTGCAGTATTGCAGCCAGCGGGAATAAAATGCTTCAATCCCTGCCTGGAAAATACCTCAATGCGCTCAGGCAGAAAACAGTCAGAAACCTCAATACACCCGGGTATACCCGAATTCGTGGGACTAGCCGAGCTCGAATAAAGTGTGTCGCCAGTGTATGCTAACAATGGAGGTTTTTTGTTGCCTTTTTCACCCACCATAACATAAAATGCGATATATATATATATAGCAAATGGAAATATAACTGTATGCTCATTTGCATGTCTTAGGCAAGTCTGCAACCCTGCCTTTCACCATTATCACCCAGCACACAGCACTTCCACTGCAGCAAGGGATTCTGGGAAATGACATGCAAATGAACACACACTGCCACTTTTTGCTTCAAAACCATTTAAAACATGGTTCCTATAGGCTTAAGCTTGCTGCATGGTCACAGCTTTAAGCATAGCCAGGGTTAAGATGCATAGCCAGTAAACCCACCCACAGACAGCTGTTTCGACCTTAATGGGTCTCATCAGTGTGGGGTTGGTTGCACTGGCTATGCAAAGCTGAAGCAATGAGGATGGGTTTTACCATACTTAGTTAAGTTATGGTGAGTAAATGAGCATACAGTTATATTTCCATTTGCTATATGCTTTGCTGTGGAGAGTTTTTATCACTTTTTTACTCACCATAACTTAACTATATATATATATATCTATAGATATATATATATCTATAGATATTTATATATCTATATATATATAATATATATATATATATCTATATATATATATATCTATATATATATAGTTTTTGAAAGGTGCAATACTTTATAGAACCAACTTCATGTTCTTTATCTTTCCTTTTCTGTAATATTACAATGTGTTTAGTAGGACCTTACTAAACATTCCATAGGTAACTCCCATGTAACTCTCATGCTCATCCTTAATTCTCTGGCAGGGAGGGATCAGGATATTGCATTTTGATTTAACTTTTGATTTTTTGTGTTAAAGCAGCAAAACGTGAAAAATACTATGATTTTTAAAAAAGAAATCTCTTCTGTAGTATTAGATAATACTGTCTACATTTTTTTAAACTCCTACGCAGTCCCTAAAAATCTTAACCCTTTACCCTAAAACCCCTTAACCTAGACCAAGGGGAGTGCAATCTTTTCCCCCTGTACCCCCCTGCCAGTTGTCCCCCTCTCCTCCCCCCTCCTTACCTTGGCTCTAGCATCATGATGTCACATTGCCATGGCAATGCGATGTCACATGACCCTGCGGTGTCACTTGACGCCGCGTTGCCATGGTGACGTGTCACCAGAAGCTGTCTGAATCAAGGTAAGGAGAACTTACAGAGGCCTTTGCTGCTTCCACAGCATTTAATTTAAATGCCTTCAGGAAACGCGCGGGGCCTCTGTAACCCCCGCATCCCCTGCAGAGAATTTTGCGCCCCCCAGTTTGCACACACCTGCTCTAAGCCGTTACCCTAACCACTAAAACCGTAAAGTTAAACTCCTACCCTAAAACGTACCTTCTGCAGAAGCAGCCAGCGACGGAGGGGCTGTGGCGGATGGTCCCCCTGCGGCTAAATGCCAGCGGAGTCTTGGTCATGGCGGAACGGCTGTGACCAAATGTCCCATTCCATCTTTAAACTGCAGTAGAGATGCCATAGCTGGCCCCAGTGTTTTGCCTCGATTTAAGCGTGCAGAATCTCCAGGGGTTTTAAGGATCTAAACTTAATATTTGATTATTTTTACTTGCCAAAAGAAAAAAACAAAACAGAACATGTTTAGAAAAAGCTTTTCACACTTACGAATCTCTAATCAGATTTAGATCCTTTTTAATTTTCTGCTTTTGTTGTAAACAATTTTCAGGATTTTACCAAACGGTTATACTGTAGGATATACTGTACATACTGTCTGGTGTCTGTATAACATGTGTGAGATTTAAGGAGTATTATGCTTTCTATGTTTGTTTTACCTCATAGCCACATGGCCTGTCATAGATTTTGTTAAATAGACGTCTTTCAGCAAATTCATCCTATCATAGCATAGACTTGAACTGTTGACACTATGTTGTCATCTTTCCATCACATCCATGACATGCAGCCAACTATGTATGAAATGGACAAACAAGTTGTTCAACCCATTGACTCCAAGATGGGACTTCAATGCATTGAAATGTGTTGCTGATCCCGTTGGCAGCAAATGGGTTAACCCAAATAAACATATATAGCTATATATATACATATATACAGTAGATATGAAATGTAGATAGATGAGTCCTGGAGATTGTCAGGGGAGGAAGGAGCTTCTTGGGAGCAGTCCATGGGGACAAGAAGTGTTCAGAGACAGCACACAGCCTAACAGAGGAGACTGACTTCGAGCCTCCTGCTGAAGCTGTGGCTAAAGCCTACCATAGGCGTGTTGCTGGTGTATACAATGTCATAAAAATGATGTGCTCATGGAGAGAGTCATGAGCTCCTACAGCTGCCGGTTTGGATGATTGGCATCGCAGACGTGGACTGCAGAAAAAAAACACATATGGGTGGACATATGTTGAGATGTCAATGCCCTAAAAGTTTTGCTCTGCCCAGTTGAAAACGGCAAGAAATGGTTTTCTGACCATAAGAGAAAGGTCAAGGAGAAGATGGCACTGCTCCAGGATGGCACTGCCCCAGGTGGCAGTGCTCCCAGGTTGCTGGAATTGGAGGAGGTCCTGCTAAAAACATCATCATGACACCAATGGAAGAGAGGCTACATTTCATCCTGTCCCCGGATGCTGTATATGGTTTAAAGGGGTAGCTGGATATTGGACCAAGTGAGTACGAAGAGGAGGCAGTGGCAGTATAGTAGTATTATATTAGCAGTACATTACTCAGAATGTACAATTTTACATACAACAATTAAATGCCTTCCCTGTGTTCAAAGAACCATGGGGGTATATGTCCAGTTGGGCTGTATCAGAGCTAGCTCACTTGATAGAATAATTGCCAATATCCTACAAAACAATACAGTTTGTGTTTTAGCATTACTAGAGACTCTTTTTATAAATTGTTAGTGGAGCATTTGCTCGATATTGATGCAATTGCCGTTACGTGTTGAATGCCGAAAATTCACGAACTAAAAAATGTTTTACGTGACTGTGGTAGAGCTAGTGGGTCTGCTAACGGGCTGTGGTAATGCTGGCAACATGTCGGAGGACCCCAGAGCAGAGGCAAGAAATGCATCTGGTTGGAGCAGTCAGAGAACCACCTGGGTATCCCTGAAGCTTGGGCTTGTCTTTCCTTGAGCGGGACAGGCCAGGGGGTGTCAGGGCTATTGGCAGGTGTGGGTTTGGGGGGTGCTACTCTCAAAGGATGGGGAAGGGCAGCAGCAGTCAGATACTGCAGGCCAGGACACAAGCCGGCAAGGGAGAGAGCTGCTGCAGAGTGGGCCTGTGGATTTGGCTGCCTTTGTGAGAGAAGTGCGGAGACCTTAGGAGTGCAGACGAGGGCCCTTAAAGGATGACTAAGGGGATTGTCAGCAACTCCCATGACAATGGTGAGGGCTACATCACTGGGGGAGGCAGCAGCTTGGGTAGTGGTGACCCCTCAGGCAAGGGCCAGAAACCAGGTTCCTTTGGGGTTAGTAAGTGGGGAGATGTCATTAACCTCCTCAGCGGTGGCAGTGAGGGTCACTTCACCGGCTGCGGCAGTAGGTGTGGTGGAGGTGGTGAAGAGATTGGATATTTGTTTAAAAGATGCTTACGCATGCCTTACTAATCTGTTAGATTTATACTTGCTGACAGAGGTAAAGGAAAGATATGGGTGGGCAAGTATGTGGATAATCCCTGGGTATAGGGAAGCACTGACAAGGTCCAGCAAAACAAATTAGACCAAGAAGGAAGACATAGAGAAGAGGTTATTCTCAAATTGGTTGTAGTCCTTTTCTATTCTGGCCAGGGTGATTGGAGAAAAGTCACCACATTTGTGCTCGGCTTTATTTAAGTATCAGGATATAGTCGGTTTCGGGTTGTGGGTAGGAGAGAGTAGAATGGTCGAGAGTAAGCCGGGGTCGAGTAGAGTAGACAGCAACGAGATTCAATGCAAACGAGGCAAGGCAGGATGAGACTGGGCAGGGTGCTTGCGACCAGCAACTGTCACAAGGATTACACTCAGCCAACTTCCTGGTGGAGGGGCTGAGCCTAAATAGGAGGACCGGCGAATCAGATGCCAGATTACTGCTGCATACAGGAGAGAACCTGGAACTAATCAGGTGACTAGAACTTTAATTTAAAACCAGAGACAGAACATAAAACACAGACAGAGCTCAGTGCACATCCAGTGAAACTCATACATGGTACAGTGCCTAAATATATATGTATAAATATCTATTAAATAAAATGGTCTTTTAGTTTAACATTTTTGGCCAAAATTGACTAGAACTTTAAAGCAATATGTAATTGTGGTCCAGTCAATTGTTAGAAAGTATCTGCAGCAAAGATGCTACAGGAAAATAAAGGAAGCTGATTGTATGATTCAGTCCAGATATAGTTCCTACATCACAATTAAGCAAGCTGTGTGTTGCTAGTAGTTGATCTGCAAAACTGTCTCAGTGCTACAACCGTCTTTCCACAAAATCTAGGAAAGGAAAACCATATTAGGACTGAAAAATACAATAGAAATCATGTCATACTACTGTTCTCATGTGGCCCAAACCAGTTCCCTCACTATGAAAACATTGATATGGTTCCACACAAGAGGTTAGTGTACAAAATAATGGAAATTGGACTAGGTAAAACTATTTTCACCTGGATTGAAAATATCTGTATTAAACTTCATCTACCATTTACCTGCCCAAGTTTCCAGTCTATCTATCTAAGTCCTTCTGGACGGAAATTATATCCTGCTCTAATTCTACTACCTTACACAATTTTGAGTCATCAGCAAAGATTGAGACTTTGCTCTCTATGTCAACCTCAAGGTCATTAATAAACGAGTTGGATCCCAGGACCGATCATTGAGGTACTCCAGTCACAACTTTAACCCAACCTGAAAAAGTTCCATTTACGACAATTCTCTCTGTTGTCAATCCTTGGAACAGTATCAAAAGCCTTTTCTAAGGGATTTGATGGAATTAAAGGGATTTAATGCCTCCTGTACAATCTATGTAAACGAGATTGTGCAGATCTGGTCTAATAAAATGACAATGTATAACACCCAGATAGTACCAAGAATATTCATCTACAAATAATAGTAGGGCTTGCTTGTCAAACCACAGTTATAATCTCTAGAGCAGCAGTGGTGGCACCCATTTTCTTCTAACCCAGTAGAGTGAGGTTGCCCATGTTCTCTTAAACTTTTATTTAATGTGACCTGGCCTCAGTAACTCATAGCCCTCAGTACATATTATTATTTTGTGCTTGAAATGCTTTCAAGGTTACAAATACAATCAACCAAATAGATATCCATTGCAGGTATGCTGTAAATCAGCTGGTTTAGCTCACACTGCTAGATCTGTTATCCAAGATAAGAGATTGTGTGGGTTTAACTTCTGATCCTAGTGGGTCTGGCACCATAACCATTCATAAGATGCCTTAGACTTATCAACCCAATAACACTGTGGGCTGTGGGAATCAAGGGCAATAGCTTCATGCAGTTTGTTAAGTTTTATTTATTGTAAAATAAAGTATTTCAATTCAGTATGTGTCTGGCACTCTGGCAGATGGAACAGTGAATATTTTTTGTCCCTGTTCTGTTATACCATAGCCATTTTTGTGCATATCCGTCATGTGGCAGAAAAATGAGTGTGTACACCTGTAGTATCTCTATCCCCCTGGCTTTCTTTAAAATCAGACCACTTCCAGTTCCTGGTTGACAGTTTAATGTTCTTTGTGGAGCACGCCTGTGATACCCATGAGAAACGCTAATAGGTCGATGCGCTACATGTGTGAGCAGTGAGCAGCTCAAAAGTGGGATGTGACAGGAATACTTCCTATCAGCTGGTTAGGTCACACTGCTAGAGCTGTGGCCTAGAAAAGCAGGGTTCTAGGCCTGATGGATCTAACATGATTCCAGTCATGAAGTTGGTGCATTAGGCTTATTATGAACTCTATATAGTTGGTATGAAAATCTTTTTAGGAAGTGTAGGATGGGACTCGCTTAACTATACTTAGCATACCCATTAGCATATCGCTCAGGTGTGCTCCTTTTTCAGCAGAGGCATGTCCCCTAATTTATTTGGAGGGAGGCTTCAGGGGATATTTATATATACAACTGGCGACTGTTATTAAAAATAGAAAGCTCTCTCTCTCATGTCTCTCACCGCCTGTGGAAAAAAAAGATCTGCAATTGTAGATTTCACTTTGGAGAGTGATCCACAGATAAAAGGAACTGCCGGATTCGAGGTGCATCCAAATAAACCCCCAAAATGTGCCCATCTCTTCTAACAAAGACATGTCTGAAATCATAAGTGCAAGTTCTGAAAACTGATTTAGTATATGCATACTGCAGGTACCAGGTATCCCTACTGACAGGACCCGCAACAAAC
Organism: Ascaphus truei; assembly: GCF_040206685.1. Lineage (NCBI taxonomy): Eukaryota > Metazoa > Chordata > Amphibia > Anura > Ascaphidae > Ascaphus > Ascaphus truei. The sequence continues at coordinate 425,483,846 of NC_134484.1, read as the reverse complement.
CATTGCATAAGGGGAAGTATGAAGCGCGACAGCATGAAAGTAAAACAAAATTGTTGTGGTCAGATGGACTTGCAGAGACCGGAAGAGCATCTTTGGACATACAGTATGTTAAAACGAAATGACAACTTAAACTACAAGATTATTGTAAATGTGGGACTTGCTCAGTGCTGTTGTAACCCTCCTTGACTCAGTTACATAAATTGAACTGGGCATGAACCTTACTGTCCTGCACACATCTGTGTGTTAAATATTGAGCTAATTTTTGTATCATCATGGATATGTAAGGAAGTGTGTATGTATTCTGCTGTTTACTGTACAATGACCCTGTCTTTACATTTAACACTTCTGTACCTGACACATTCGGGTGCTAAGAGTTGCTTTCAAATTTTTCAAATTAGAGATATGCATAGTCAAGTGTAACCAATAAACATTATTATGTTCTTCCCATAGCATTTTCAAAGCTTAGACACTTTCATGTGGTAAAACAACACTGCTGAGGGAACAGAATCTTTTATAAACTGTGAGAATACAATGTGCTAAAAGTAAGCTGCTCTGCTTTTGATTTGTGTCCATTTGAATATTATTCTCCAACATTTTTATGTGGGGCAGTCATCAGTCTGTGCTTTGTGAGTCGTTTTCTTGACTTGAGACCGTACATGGTTAGGATTTATGTCTATTTCTTTTTATGGTTCAGTTAAGTGGCATCTGCACGAGCTTGCATGCAACACAGTGCTGCACATGGCTACATCTTGATAGATTACAGAAACAAAAAACATTCAACTGACTGCATCTTGATGGCAGTTAATGACCGAGTGTGTGCATGTCTCCGTTTGTAAAAATAAAGGTACATTTTTGTGCCTTTTAATATACAGTATGTCTCTTGATCTACCAGTCACACGTAATCATATTTAGAGCCTGGCCAGTGCTGAACTCATAAGGATAGCATTTATGGAGTGGAGTTTGATCATGTAAGGAGACGGTTAGTGTCCTTGGATTTGATCATGAGGCTACGTATACATTATTAGTGTAGATAATATATTTTACCTTTATTCTTTATATTCTTTTGGTATCATGTTTCACAGTCGTAACTCATATAGGATCTAAAGGTATCATTAGTCGCTACAGCTGAATTGAATTAACGTTCTTACTCTGCACGTAGATAATGTGATTTTAAATCTATATGTTTTTAGGAAAGACATGTAAAGCGTAACCACAAATGTAATGATTAACAATGAGATTGTTTAAGATTCCCTGAGTAGATAATGATATTATAATCTTTCAAAGCAGATTATTACACAAGCCCTTTTTACCATTATATAACTGTCTAGAGTTTATTACAGTATAAGGATTATATAACAGCACATCCATGAGAATACAAAGGTGAATTGATGGAATTGTCAGACACATACAGTATACAGGTAATTATGTAACACAGAATAGGCTACAGCAACAAACACAATACATTTTAAAAATATTTACGTTCCTTTTGTATGACTACAGCGTGATGTTCTGCAGAGAAAAAAACCCTAATTCTTCTTGGTAGAAAATGTATATTTTTAAATATTCTAACCATGAATAATTTCATGGAGGAACACCCAAAGGTCTCGTTATTTATTTTCTTTTGCTTGGATATAGACCTCCAGCTCAGGGAGAGATACTGATGATTCACATGGTGGTGAAGTGGAGGTTCTATTCATGGAAAACCAGGGTGTTCCTGTTGCATCTTTAAGATGGAGCAGTCTGGATTTTTCACAGAGGGTTACCATATTTTTTATCTCATGTTTCTGTCCTGTTACCATTTTTTATACCTGTGCAAGGGAAAATGGGGAAATAGAAAAAGGGGACAAAGACTGTCTGTGCAGCCAACACAAGACACATGAAAAAAGAAGAACTTCTTGTGGTACTTTTCATAGCAGGTTTATTTGGCACAAAACTGCAGGGACAACAATTCAGGTCCTGACAGGAACTTTTATCAGGTGCAAATGTCACACTTAGGCACAATACTCATCATTACCATGCCCTTTTACTTAAGGAAACAGGCAGGAAACAGGCAGTGGTCAAAGAAACAAAAGGAGATTTTTTTTAAATAAAAGTAAAAAGTAATGTGTACATAAAGTATATATGATTTAGTGATGGGCGAACCTGCCGAGATTCGCTTAGCTGCTCTTTTGATTGAATTTACCAAAAAGTTCAAAAGGCCTGCAAAAACGCAGATCAAACATTTGTCTGCCAAAGGTCTTGTGAGACAGCCCACATCTCGTTTTTTTAAAGTGGTAAAATTTTATTTTGGTTAAAAAAGTAATCAAAATTAATTGTTGCAAAGCACATTGACTTTTAGCATTACGCCTACTTGTTGCAAACTTTTGGATCAAGGCAAACTTTTCCGCCAAACCAAAAAGAATGAAATCCGCAGTTTGCTAAGGTTTGCGAAAGGTTCGCACATCTCTAATACGATATAGAAATCAAAGCAAGAGGCAAAATACATGTTACAAGGAGAATAGTGTTTGTGAGTGTAAAAAAAGGCACAGATAGGGTAAAAACATTACTAGTCTACATAGCAAGAGCACTTTATGGGACATAAAAAGAAAATCAGAATTTCTATTTTATAAAATTGTTAAAGAGTTGGAACCATTATATTAAATGCACAATCCACAGTGCAAATAAACAAAAATCATCAAATGTGTTGCATATCTAAACAATAAAGACACATCAGTATGTTGTTGTTTTGAATTACATTTGTATCAGTATTATGCTATGTTATTTTCTCTATTTTCCCATGCAATATGTCCGTGTAATCCAGTGGGTTCAAGTTAATCTCAACATACTACCCTATTAAGGAACATTCCCCATGTCTTCCTCATTTTACATGTGAGTGACCAAAACAGGTTTTCCAGCATTTTAAACTCATAAACACTGGGAGATGTAAAGAGTTATATCTCTGATTGAATGACAGGACGTCTGTATCGCGTGACCAGCTTAGTATTTATTGAGCAAGAGGCAGAAATAATGCGTAACTGCAGTAAGGAGTGTGAGATGGGTCTTGAATTCTCTCCAGGTTTGGAGGAAACCATATTTGAGGATTCCCATGAGGAACCGTTATTCTGGGTATTGCCAGGGCAGGCGTGTGGTCAAAATCTTCTTAAAAATAGCCAAGCTGACGGGTCATAATTCAAAGATTCAGAAAGTCCCACAGTTATGACTATCTCTACTTGCCAGAACCTTTAATGTGGGAGTTAGAGGAGCATAAGGAAGATTGGGTCAGGAACGCTGTGTTAGAGTACATGGCACCCAAATGCAGCAGCAAGGCTCGTTATTCTGATGATAGGGAGGCTTATCTGATCAAGGTGTGGCACGTCGGCAGAAACATCTATATGGACAGGGTGGAGTATATTAGTGAGAAAGGGAAGAAGCTTTGCTACTCAGTGACCGTGCCTGACCATATCGGCAAACTGATTAAGAAGCCAGATCCTGCTCACTATTATTAAGTGCCTGTGCTCACAAGATATTATATGCTGCTATGTTGGTTCTTCCTATGGAAGGGACTTGTTATCAAAGTTATTGTTATATGTTTTATATATACAACAAAACAGGTAGCGCTAACCGCAAAGATATACCGTAGTATCTAGTACCCTATGTGGAATAATTAACCATACATAAGGGGCTGCCTGGGATACAAAAAACTGACCCCCTGGGTCACCATGCACACTGTATTTTTTATTATATAAATGTTGATGGTGTGGGGTCTATATAATGTGCCTCATTTGGGGGCGATGAGGTTATTCCACCAGGGGAAGAATGTAGCCATGTAGCCAATGGCTGTATATATTCCTGCAATAGTATTATCAGTCCTGTTGGCAGCCGGCAATGAGGGTTAATTCAATTGCACATGGCCTTGCATGTGAGCCTCCTCTCCTGTAAGTGACTTTGTTTCCAATTATAGGCTCTCTGTCTGCCTGGAGGATACTAACTGGTTCACATGGATAGTGGGGTGATGCCTGTGAGTCATCTAGTCCTGCCCAGATACTGGGGCAGAGGGATTACCCCCTCCCCCCTCCCAGGTACAAAAGATAGGGGCCTCCCTTATAGTGGTGAGTTGTTTGTGAAAGAGTTCTCCTTAGGGAGTGGTTCTGCCTGATACCTTAGGCGGGGATGGTGTGCTCCAGAGGGAGAGAGTGTTCCACCACAGAGTGACTTCCTGCCTTGCCCCTGAGGGGGTGAGGGATGTCCAGACTAGCCTCTAGGCCTCAAGCCCTTGGGATGCCTAGTCCTATCCTGCCCAGGGAAGGGATGATACCCCTGGGCTGGGAGCCATACAGAGAGGGAACTATGCTGTAACTGCTGTTGTGCCAAATAAACCTGTTGTACTACTACTGGCATCTAGAATCTTTACTCTACATTATTGAGGTTACTGTGCGGATGAACCCCTGTCTATGGCAGGAGCCCTACAGGTGGAGGCGCTGCACCCACAAAGGCAATCCTGTACCCCAAAGCTCCCTACCATCACGGAGACTCAGCTTCCTGAGAACCAACAGGTGAGCACCACAGCACCACAGCACCACAATACCCTATATACCAGCAAATCTCCCTTAGTGGGGGAATAAGGGTGTTACACACATATAAATTATACACTGAAGTAGCCCACAGAGGGAAACTCTGACACAGAGGAATTTCTCCAAGTATCTTTACTTTTATTAGGCATAGTAACAATATAGATAATCCAGGTACAGCTTTGTAATTGCGTGAAAAAAACAAGCACCACTGAGTGCTCTTCCCTTATCTAGAACAATAGATCACTCTCAATGCTCTCAATTTATACTGTACCAATGCCCTGTACAACTACATTCCACACACCCACATCATAACCCTTTCTTATAGTTTATGTGTACAATAAAACATGTAGTTTCTATGTATGTGCAATGCAAGGCATGATTTTTTTTCTCATCAGCACAATTCTAATAGATCCTCATCTAATATTGTACAAAGGTATATAAGCCATATGACCTAACAATACACATTATAATTTATCTCTATGTCATCTTCACATAAAAGATGCATTTGTTGCATCCACATTCCAATATATCAGTTTTCAATTTTCCAAAAAGATGGTATATATTATGTAATCGAATAAAGCACTTTTTAGTTATTAATGTACTTATCAACAAGTAATGCTTTAAATAAATGTAACCCCTTGTAAAATGCATGCAGCACTCACACATATTGCCCCCTGCCAAACTCCTCTCTAATGTGTGCTCAGCATGTAACTCATCCTGGACATGGCATCAGTCAATGACAATGGACTTGAGAGAGCGGTGACTAAGAGGGAGATGAGTCTTTAAGAGGCCCTGATGGAGCATGGAGGGGCAGAGCTTCTGCAGCCTGAGGGATCTCAGGCCCACCTGTGGTGATACAGAGACAGGCAGCGATCCGCACGAGGTCTGCGGATGCTGGCTGAAGAGAGTGCAGGTCTACCCCGAGAGTAGGATACGAGAGGAACAACATTAAAAGAGTAGGAGATACACTCAATGCCTGAGGGGATCCTCAACAGAAGCCAAGTAAAGGGTACTGAAGCATTTGCGAAGTTCAAGCCTGCTAAGTACTTTCCCTCAGTAGGACGCTTTCCTCTGCTCTAATTGCTGCGTTTTGGCTTCACTACTGGATCATAACAACTTTTTTTTGTGAGGGGGGGGGGGGGAGGTTCTCACAGAGGCAATCCACTATAGGGAAGTACTGTGATGGCATGGAACCATTGTAACGGGCCTGAAGAAGGGTCTATTCTCAAAATGTTGACCCCTTTTATTTAACATTTATTTGTGTTACTTACCCACCCCCTTTTACCACCCTTCCCCAATTTTTTTTTTATTTCTTCCCCTCCCCCTTGCTTTTTATTTTTATTTTATCCTTTTTTTCTGGCTTGCATACCCCAGAGTGACCCACTTGTTCAGTTTACCAGTACCACTTATTTTTGCCATTTTGTTTTGCCTGTCCTACAGCCATGAGGACACAAAGAGCTTTTGTTCACAGCTGCATTGCATCTCAGCCACGCACCCCACTGTGCATCTGCGTTGCCCCAAAGGCACACAGCCTGATGGGGCTCCCCAGGAGCGGCACCGCTCTGCAAAGGACCAGCGTGCTAAGGGTTAACATTTACTTGTTCTCTGTGGAACGTCAACCCCACCCACTGGAATGTTAACGATCCATGAGGACACAAAGAGCTTTTGTTCACAGCTGCATTGCATCTCAGCCACCCACCCCACTGTGCATCTGCGTTGCCCCAAAGGCGCACAGCCTTTGTCGCAGCTGAAGGGCAGCCAAAGGGTGTGAGCCATTTGCTGCCATTCGCTGATGTCTGGTGATGTTAACGCTGCTCTATTTCAATCTAAAACTCACAATCCTTTTATCCCTTGTACCCATTTTTCCAACTCTATCTGTCCGTGATTTCACTGTATAACCCATGTTCTTTAATGTAACCATGTATTTTTTTTATAACTCTGTACCCAGGACATACTTGGAAATGAGAGGTAACTCTCAATGTATTACTTCCTGGTTAAACATTTTTATAAATAAATAAATAAATTATTGTGAGCGCAGTTAAGTACTCTTTGCATAGAACTTTTTCTTCTTAGCCTTATTTGTTTTTTTTGAGCTCAGTTATCTGTATGTTTCTATTCATTATGTATGGTGTTTTTTTTATGCTTACCTTCAGCAAAATACTATTTGATTTACAGATCTTCTCTGTTCCTCTTTTTGAGTGTGCGGGTTCCCTTCCTTTATGTTTTATATCTCCTTTTGGCAACCTTAATTTGTTTTTGTTTTTACCAGCTACATTAACATCATTTTGCAGTACACTACATATTTTCTGGACAGGATTGAATGTACTGTAAAGCAAATTGAGCCAATAATATAATTTGTACTGTACAATTGTGCTCATTTGTACACTTAGACTCAGCTTTTATAGTCTTAATGTCATGAACAGATCATTATGTCATATATCAATTGTACTAAGAAGGTGTTTCCTTAACGCTCTGTGAAAACTGTTTTTCTTAGATGCCAGGACTATAGTACTCTTGTTCAGTCATACCAGGGCCTCTTCTACTCTCTGGAGACCTTTAATAGCTGACTTTCATCAGTTGTTGACACTTTCTCTCTCTAAAATAGTTCATGCATGAACATTCTGGACACAGGTTGCTATGGTAGTTGAGCTCAGATCATGCAGTATGAGTGCTGATAGGTTTAAGTGGAAACACAGATGGCATATCAGTCCTTGAGATTGATCAAGTTCCGTGAGGAGAACCATATTTGATTTATTAAAATGCTTTAATCTTGGTGGGATTGCAGCTAGAGAAAAATACCTCACTTGTGCTTCACTATGCTCATCTGTGCACAGTAGGCCCCTTCCTGTTCTGGACTCACTGCCTCAAGCTACCAATATGATATATTAGTATTGCACTAACACATACACAGTAATGTTTTTTTCCTGTTCAGATAATTTAATGGTATTGAGAAAATCTGTATCCATGAGTCATCTTTTTGAGAAGTAAAAGAAGTATGTTCCTAATTTATATTCTTGCTATTCACAAAATAACCATTTACAGAGCTTTAAAAAGGTAGTCCCATAGGGGAATGAAAAAGCCATTCTACTTCATCCTGCCAAAGATAAGCATCACATTATCAACGCAAGATAAATAACATGTTGGTAATGAGTTGCTTATGAGTCAGCAATAACGAAAACAGGTTCCAAAGTGGCCTGCACTACCATGGTGGAGGTATGAAATATCACTTGCCAGGCAGAGTTTCTCATTTCTCGCACCGAGTTGTAGGAAGGTGTTCATCTTTCCTATGAGTAATCTGTGGTGCCCATGTGGTCTGGTTATATAAAAGTCATTGAAAACAAACTTTCATATATGCATAAGATATTCCACTCTGCAAATAGAGGGGCGAATGCAGTAAGTTCCCACTGTACCCTTTTTTCTTGGTACTTCCATTTTTCATGATAAAGGCTTGGATAAGATTTAATATTTCTATGCATGTGGTGGATAGCAGTTTAATTCCCACAGCAGCTAATATACACCAGCTTATATAAAAAGCTATAGGTTTTCAGTACCTTTGTTTTACACTTATGTAACCTCTTGTAGGGGTTATAATTTGCAATACTGTGTTCTTCTACCTGAGGTTTAGACCTCCAGGCTTTGATGGATGGCCCGTGAAATGGGTGGAGTACTCATTAAGAAATAGAGTTTTGGAGTTCCGGGGGCGAGGTGCAAGATGACGACATGAAGATCAGGCTTCGAACACGCACACCAAGCAACAGCAGATAAACACTCCAAACTTGCATGGAATCACTTAAAAAAAAGCAGCGATCAAGACGGGGAAGATGCTGCTCAGATCAAAGGAGCCTCAGTGGGCGCAGGTATGAGATTTCTTTAACAAAAAAAAAACAAAACCCTGGCCCTCTGGAACATGGCGCCTCATCACATGGGCAGACTGAAATGGACACAGACTCTGAACTGGAGCTGGGAGAGACCATCAGATGAGACCTTAAAGCGTGGGTAGGAGAAATTAAAACAGTGTTCCATGAAGAACTGCAGCAAGCCATACAATTTTTTTTAAAAGACCTGGGAGCCCTAGTACAAGAACTACAGCTTTAGAGTAAGCAATGGGGAAATAGTCCTGGAAAACAGATACAGACATCAACCATAAACAATTAAAGAAACAAATTAAAACCATTCAAGAATTCCAAGAGGAGGCAGAGAACAGATCCAGGAGGGTCAAACTTAGGGTATGAAATGTCCCTTGGTCAATTTCCACTGAAATTATCAAACCTTATATGTAAAGACTTTTCCACACTCTAATACCAGAAACAACGGTAGCCGTTCTTCAACTGGACAAGGCCCATAGAGTATTAGGACCACGAGACATAAATTACAAGGGTGCACTTTTTCTTAGTGAAAGAAGAGATCATACAAGAAACATGGCAACAATCACATTCAACGGCACAGACCTACAAATCTTCACATATATTACTGCAGTAACTCTTCAAATGGAGGGAATCCAGGGGCTCTCAAGCTTGCTAAGAAAGGAAAGGATTAAATACAAGTGGGGCTTCCCATTCTGCCTCCAGGCCCCGCACAATGGAAAACAAGCCACCATGAGACTCCTGGCAGAAGGCCAGAACTTCATATCACAATTAGGACTGGAGGCCCCGGCAGAAATCTTTAAAACCCAGAAGAAAAATCCACCCCTGCCCAGCAGAGAGGAATTTATTTATAAAATGTTTTACCAGGAAGTAATACATTGAGAGTTACCTCTCGTTTTCAAGTATGTCCTGGACATAGTTAATGACAAATAATACATGGTTACAAATACAGTTACATAAATGAACAAGGTATACATTATATACAATACATTGCATGCACAGCTAGAGGAGATGTATATTATAGGTGTATGTAACAGTTACAGACCGGAAAGGAATCTTCAAAAAGAAGAGGAGCAACCCAAATGAGAACAGCATCCCAGACGCGTTCAAGCTGGATGTTACGCCACGTTAAAGATGAGAATGCGCAAATAAGGAGACAGCCACGCTGAGGCCATGGTAAGGTGGAAGTGGAACAATTGGGTCATCTGGTAAAATGAATCTCCTCCCTTGCATCCTGTATCTCTTCCAGTTCCTCCCCAATACAATACCAATCTCCCACATTAGAGACTTAGAGAAAAGTATAACAGATTTCATATGGAGAGGGAGCAGGGCTAGGATCAAGAAGTCCATGATGATATTACTCACAACATCAGGGGGATTAGCCCAACCAGATATAGTAAAACACTACAGGAAGGCATTAAACCATGGGTTGATATAGAGAGAATGGAAGTAAGGACACTAGATATGGTGAATCTACTGTGGTTAAAGGGTAAATACAGACCCATACAAACTGAACAATATCCTGTAATCATACACTCACTAAAGATTGTGGATGTGATCTGCAGGAGATGGGAAATATAAATCACTCTACTCTTTCCTAGATCTGTCTCAGCATCTCCCCTCATGAAATCCCTCTCCTGGCTTCCGATCAAATCCCGCATCTCACACTCCATTCTTCTCCTCACTTTTAAAGCTTTACACTCTTCTGCCCCTCCTTACATCTTTGCCCTAATTTCTCGTTATGCACCATCCAGACTCTTGCGTTCTTCTCAAGGATGTCTTCTTTTTACCCCCTTTGTATCTAAAGCCCTCTCCCGCCTTAAACCTTTTTCGCTGACTGCCCCACACCTCTGGAATGCCCTTCCCCTCAGTACCCGACTTGCAACCTCTCTATCCACCTTTAAGACCCACCTTAAGACACACTTGCTTAAAGAAGCATATGAATAGCACTGTGGATATTCTGAACACATGATACATAAGCTTGGCCCCCTGCAGACGCACTTACCAGAACTCCCTCCTACTGTCTCTGTACGTTCTCCCTACCTACCAATTAGACTGTAAGCTCCTCGGGGCAGGGACTCCTCTTCCTTAATGTTACTTTTATGTCTAAAGCGCTTATTCCCATGATCTGTTATTTATATTATCTGTTATTTATTTGATTACCCCATGTATTACTACTGTGAAGCGCTATGTACATTAATGGCGCTATATAAATAAAGACATACAATACAAATATAAACCAACCCATCACCCATGACCCTGCTAATAGTAAACACAAATTTTACCCTGGTTCTGCATCTTTTTGCGCATGGAGAACAGTGAGCATAACTAAAGTCAAAGATTGCCTATGGTTGGACAGTTTTAAACCCTTCCAATCATTGCAGGATTAAGACAATATTCCTCACAAGCAGTCGTCCCAATACCTGCAGCTACAACATTTTGTAGCTTTACTTCAGGTGAAAAAATAGCTTTACAGACCACTGACCACATTCTAAAATCTTTATTTCAGGGCTGAATATCATAAGGGCACAATAGCACGTTTATACCAGATTTTAATAGCACAGTCCAAATAACAAATTTATACAAATATTAAGGCTTGGTAACGAGACCTTGTGTATATAGCCTGCATGCTGAGGATTGAGAGGATATGATTGACAGTGTAGCCAGATCTTTGAGATTTTCGGCAGTCAACGAAATCAATTTAAAGGTTGTACACAGGTGGTATTATACCCCATCATACCTTCACTCTGTCTTCACAACAGCATCACACCTATGTTGGCGAAACTGTGGAAAGGTGGGCATGTTCAAGCATATATGGTGGTCATGCCCCAAGATCACCCTGTTCTTGAAACAAATCAAAATATATTTTGGAAAACTACAACTATACTCACCCCCCCCCCCCTCCTCCATGAATTTGGAAAGGATACTGATTAGTAAACCAATAGAAGATCTAGATAGAAATATGTTAACCCTAATTAGACACATTCTTTCAGCAGCTGAATCCCTGATAGCAGCCCATTGGAAACAGATGAGCCCTATAGCAATCAGGGCAGTGCGAAAATCTTTTAGTTAGTGTTTACTTTACTAGGTTTTATGTTTTTCAAGCAAATGGGTTTTAAGGTGCCTGCCAATGCCAGAAGGGAGTTCATAGAATAGTACCACTTATTACGTATTAACCAGTATTTGCTTCTCTACGTCCAACTATCTGACCTTTTCTAAACAGTCATCCTTGCTAAAAGTCTTTACTTTTATATAACCTAAATGTAAGCATAAATCTTCAGGGGAAAAAAAATGTATACTAAAGTTGTATCATTTTATTTCTGAGACAGCCACAATACAGCAGAGACTGCGACTATTCTAACACAAACCAGTGGCAATCGCCAAAAAGACCCAGGTAAACCCAGGTACATGCTGGATACATGCCTTAAACTTGGCTTAAACAAGACCCAGCATTTCTGCATTGATTAATGGCCCATCAGATTAACAGCGGGGTCCCTGGCAGTCCCATTCAAACTGAATGGGACTGCCAGGGACCCCTGCTGTGTTAATCCTATGGGTCATTAGTCAATGCAGAAATGCCTTAAACTTGCCTTAAACTAGCCAGGTTACAGCCAGCACATACCCAGAATGTTACCGGGCTAGTTTAAGGCAAGCTTTAGAATACTCGTGGTCTCGTCTGTATGTCATAAAATAAGGATCTAGATTCAGTAAGCTCTGTTAAATCAGGTCAAATAGCATAGTGTTACCTGCAGTAAAAATATGTGACTGGGTGAAAGTTAGAGAGAGAAAGTGAAAGAGGAATAGAAAGAGATACCAATTTGAAAAAGCGCCCATTGACTTCTGTGCATCCAAATAGATAAACCTATACTCCACGTGTTGAGATACCTGTTAACACAGCTGAGATACCTGGGAAATACTTAAATATGTAAAATTTATTCTAATGAATTCAACAAGTAGATTTCCCTGGTATCTGTTTCCCACTCTCTCTCTCTCCTTCTCTGTCTCTCTCTTTCTCTCTCTCCTTCTCTGTCGGAATCTCTTTTTCTCATCACTTTCTCTTATCTATAGAAAAAGCTCTCTTTTGGGGTCTTGATAAGAGTAATGCCAGAGTTATGTATGACTTAAATAATGATACGCTAATTCCCGGCATTAACCGGAGCTTAGAGAATTTGGGATGAATATAATTTAGGGTAATATACATATTATTTAGAATAACAGCCATTGTTAATAACAACCATGCTTTGTACAGGAGTAAAACCTGGATAACGGTGCATTATTTGCTTTTGGGAAAGCTGCGTTATTATTAATAGGAATTAACTTAAATGGTTACTGTCACATTAAATAAGGTAATAGAGCTTAGTACATCTGAACCTTACACTGAAATGAAATAGACGACAGAGCAACAATAGTTCTCTGTTTAAAATTCTTGGAGCTGAGATACATTACATACTTGGATTAATACCAACACAAACACTACCCTGTTGGCTGGCACACACACTGTAGGTGTTTTGAAACGACATGGAATGTACAATGTTAAAGTCAAAAGTCCACCAGAGTTTGCTTCTCATTTCAGAGAGCACATTTTCATAAAACACACTGTACACATCTGGTATCACTTTGAAACGGCTACAATCTTCAACATAAGTTATAACCACACACAGTAAGTACCTCGCTGTTCTAATGATGGCCGGGATGATGTAATTTTGTAAGACATATATACTTACTCGGCCAACTTTCATTCTATTTGATATCCAGTAACAATGATGGAAAGCTTTCTTAGTTGCAAAAGGGCAGCATATTATTTAAAGAGTAACAGGATACAGCTAAGCCTCTCTAACTGACAGTCTAACCATCTTAAATCATGCTGGTATGCTGGGTGTAGCTTAGAAAAAAATGAAAGTATAGAGTATCCTGTGCATAATTTGACTGGCAACTCTCCATCACTGATTCCTCTAATGACATGAATGATCTGTTCCTCTTTTCCTCGTAAACAAACCATTGCCGGACTGGAAGAGTGATGAAGAATAATACAAGTGTGTTTCCTTATCGTGTTTTCAATCGCAACCACCGTTACCGCAAAGACTGAAGACCTATTTCCAAAATCAGCATTGCTGTTGTTTGTTCTTTTTGTATGTCAAGTGTATCCTAATAAAACTGGCATGATCTCATTTGTAGTGAACAAATTCTTCTGTCCTTTGATTTAAAACACAATTTGTACCTGTAGTTTGACAACCATCCAATTATATTTTAATTCATCCTTTGTCTATTAGAATAAAAGCAAAGCAAATCCAACCTATTAAACAGCAATGTTACTTAAAGGAGAAGTTTTCTCAGAGTCCCCCCCCTTTTTTTTAACATATCTCGGATTCGGGGTCCCCCTGTTAATAGAGATAAATTAAGGAGAACAGGCTCTGTCTGTGTTTCATGTTCTGTCTCTGGTTATAAATATATATTGCCATGCTCAGAAGCACTCCTCTTTGACACTTATACGCATATATATGTTGTGGTTATTTTGGGGGTTCAATATGAGCTTATAGGGGTTTTGTATGTTTTGCAATTCTGTTCAGCTGTTCTCAGCTGATTTGGAGGGTGGCTCCTCCTTCCCAGGTTTGAAGCTCACCCCTCCCACTTTTAAATGGTTAAAGCTCACTCCATTTCACCTTCCACACTCATGAGAACTTGCATGCAGTTTGACTGCGACAAATCTAATACAGTGTGCTTTTCCTGGTATTATACAGGTTAATAAGAGCTTCAATCAGACTTAGAACTATGCAACTAATTTTGACAGATTTATTATAAATCATCCTTCCTGGTAATGTACAGGTTATTAAGAATTTATATTAGTGTTAGGACCCTTGAGAGGTGGTCTGCCTTGGAGGGGCTCAAGGGCTTACGACACTTTGGCCGCTTACGACACTTTGGCCAAAGAGTTAAACTAAAAGACAATTTTTATTCAAAAGATATCTATATATATATATATATATATATATATATATATATATATATATATATATATATATATAAGAAAAAGAGAAAAAAACAGGCGCACACCTAGTGCATTAAAGTAAAACAAACAGTTTATGGAACATTAAAAAACAGACAAATGCCCACTCACAAGTCAAACGGTAAAATAAAGCAGTTATGAGATTGGCTCTCATATGCCAGTAGTAGCGTCCGGATCAGCAATGGAGTCCTGTCCTACACACGCGTGGCGCAGTCTCCTTCACCGGAAGTGACGTGCTCCCGGTCGTGTGCCCCGCAAAAGGAAATCCCTCCGGGAACCACAGCCTTTGCCTGCTTACTTCTGGCTGCTGCACTACCAGGAATAGTAGAGATATGTCCGCTCTTCTTGTCTGGCTCGCCGCTCTCAAACTGCAATCGTAGTAGTCCGTGATACACTGTATTCAGTGGGAAAGTGCCTCCTCCGTCTTAGCCACGCCCTACGCGTTTCGTCATCAAAGATGACTTCATCAGGGGGTACCCATTGGTTGTGACCCCACAGTACTTATAGCAAGGTCAATTTGCATACACAATTAGGATAACAATTAAATCGTTAATTACATAATTTGAACCACTCCTTAGATCTAATATTACCTTATTGCATTAATTATTATGGAATGATTATGAAGACACCACTACTTTTGCAAAAGATGAAACATAGCTCATTTATAAATGTATAAAGAAATTTAAATTACTTCAATGGATGATCAGAAGGTAAGGTTTGAATTAGGATAGAAATTCGAACTAATAGTTATAATTAAACTTAGATACCAATTGTGATATCTAGATATAATATTTAGACTTGTAATTTGTAAAATAAAATAAATGATGATGAAATACTACATAGTTTGATTTAAATGTTAATTTTTAAAAACTAATTATAAATTTAAATACTCAAATTCTCAAGAGTTGGAGAAGGATAGTGACAATGAATACTGAAATACCTAGTTTTCCCAATAAATCATTAACATATCAAACAATAATTATTCTGTTACAGGATGAATCCAACCATATTTAAATACAAATGTATACTGTACATGTAATTGATTCATTATTGAAAAAATGGATTATTATTGGAGTCAGAGGTACAGCAATAGTTGTTACTTGTCAAGGACAGAAGAAATATCAAAACGATATGTAGAATTCTAGGTGTGTATGTATATGTGTTGTAACTAATATTACCAAATTTTAATAATTTATACTATACCGTATGTAGGTGTAAATGTATAATAACTATAATAATATAGATATATAAATGTGTGAATATGGAATATACGTGTTCAAATTTGTAAATGTGAAATGTATGTGTGTAAATATGACTATTAAAAAAGTTTTAAATTATAAATATTGTATGAATAATAACTATGAATACGTGTTATATGTGTATGAATATAAATGAAATATAATTTATGTGTATAAATGTGACTGTAGAATAATGAAATAATATATGTGAATAAATGAAAAAGTGAAAAAGTGAAAAAGCAAGACCAGCTCCTGGACCTGAACAGACACATCAACATTGTGATGCAATAAAGTATATGGTACACCAAAGTTATTTTATTGGACAATGCATTTAAAGATCTGACATGTCACTGTAGTTCATAGGGAGTGCTGCCAGAGCACTCAAACCAGACCTCCGAAGGATCACCCACTTTGAGTGATCACACTATAGTGCTAATGTCAATGTGATCATTGTGTCCCTTTGGGTGTAATGTATCCAAAATATACATCCAGTAAGTCTCCCTCATACACAATCTTTTGAAACGATCCCCACCCATATAGGTGGGAGGGATAAATTCAATGCCCATAACTCGTAGGGACCTAGGATCTTTTGAGTGTTCATTACAATAGTGGCGGGAGAGGTTGTGTGTTTGGCACCCATTTATTATGTTTCTTCGATGCTCTAAGAACCTCGTGCTTAAAGCTCTTGATGTGCGGCCTATATATTGTAGACCGCACTCACATGATATCAAGTAGATAACGTATTCACTGAGACAATTAATGTACTCTGCTATATCATGTGAGGTGCCATTAGAGTAGGATTTAAATTTATTTGTTTTAATCAAATGTTTGCACGTTAGGCATCTGCTTCTCCCGCATCCAAAGTTCCCCTTAACCCTAATAGGAACAGAACCATCCATTCTAGAATTATTGACTACCTTAGATGTTTTTAATTTGCTAGGAGCAATCATTGTTTTGATACTCCTCGCTTTCCTAAAAATAACAGGAGCATATTTTGGCAATAGATGACCAATTTCTGGATCGCTGACCAGAATATTCCAATGGTCATTCATTATTTTTTTGATCTGTTTGGCAGACTGGTTAAATTGTGTAATAAATTTAGGCACCGATCCATGGGATGTAACCTCATTTTTAATTTTTGTTTTTCTTTTGGATTTTTCCAACAAAGTTGTACGATCCAGTAAGCTGGCATCTAAAAAAGATTTATTAACAATTGCCATATCGTAGCCTTTCTCCTGAAACTTAAATGAAAGATCTGTGCCCTGGGCATAGAAATCTTTGTCCATTGAACAGTTGCGTCTTAATCTGTGGAACTGACTCTTTGGAACATTATCTAACCATTTTTTGTAATGATTGCTACCGTACTGTAGGTAGCTGTTTGCAGCCACAGTTTTAAAATGCGTTTTGGTCTGAATAACATTCTGAGGACCCACAAATAACTCTAGATCTAAAAATATTATGGTATCTGGGTGAATGTTGTATGTAAATTTCAACCCCATCTTGTTATCATTGAAGGATTCCAGAATCTCCTCCAAGGTGCCCCTCTCACCATCCCAAATAATAAGAATATCATCTATGAAGCGGCCATAGAAAACCAAACCCGCCCCCAGCACAGCATCCCCCCACACATGGGTACTCTCCCACAGTCCCATATAGAGGTTAGCATAGCTGGGAGCAAATTTAGCCCCCATGGCCGTTCCACAGATTTGCAAATAATATGTATTTCCAAATAGAAAATAATTATGATTCAACATAAATTTGATGCATGCTAAAAGAAATGACCGTTGTGAAGGGTGCAAACTGGGATCTAATTGTAAAAAGTGACTAATTGCCTGGATACCTTTTAAGTGCTCAATACAAGTGTAGAGTGAAGATACATCACAAGTAACCCAGTGATAGGTATCCTTCCACTTGATGTCAGAGATGGAGTCAATGACATGCAACGTGTCCCGTATGTAAGAGCGCAATTTGATGACATAGGGCTGTAAATAATAATCCACATACTGGGACACGTTGGATGTCATCGAGCCAATCCCCGACACAATAGGCCTCCCTGGTGGTTTAACTATATCTTTGTGCAATTTAGGAATGTGATAAAAAATAGGGGTTCTAGGGTGTTTAATATATAAAAACCTGTGCTCTAATTTCGAAATAATTCCCTCAGAGAATGCACCCTGGAGGAGACCCCGGAACTCCAACTGATAACCTTCAGAGGGGTCCTCAGTAAGAATTTGGTATGATGTGGTGTCAAGGAGGAGGCGATGGGCCTCACAGAGATAATCTGCCCGATCCTGTAGGACAATCGCCCCCCCCCCTTGTCTGCTTGCCGAACAATTAAATCATTGTTATTTTTTATATTCATTAAAGCTTGATTTTCTTCTTTTGTGAGATTGTTAAATTTCAGTTCCACATTGTTAAGACACAACTGTTCTAGGTCTCTCAGGACTACTGTATAAAAAGTTTCGATAAAATTACCCTTAGATTGATAAGGGAAATATGTCGATTTTGGGACAAATGGTGATGGTTTACAACTCAATAGAATACCCTGATCTGCTTCAATTGGGCTTGAATTGGAATCTAGCAATGGATTCAAAACTTCCTCATGTATGGTAATATCCAGAAGTGAGTTATTACTTAAATCCTGATTGTCGAGTATTGATCTCTTTACGGATGGACCCATAAGTATATCAGTAACACCAAAATTTTGAGTGTTATTGTGTCCATTCCCTATTTGGTCTGATTCTATCAAAAATGAAGTCAGAGCATTTATACATTCTCTTTCTTGTGTATTAAATACAAATCCCGAATTATCATCCCCCTTTTGGGTGAAGTGTCGCATCAGGGTTAACTTACGGATGTATCTATTCAGGTCCACGAACAGGTCAAACCGATTCGGTGTACTATTTGGTGCATAAGAAAGACCTTTAGCTAACAAGGATATGTGATGTGGAGTGAGTGTGTGTGATGAAAGATTGTAAATACCATAATCGTGTGGTGTATCTACCATCATCTTTATTTTCTTCTGTCCTTGCTTTTTTGTTCCTCCTCTGACTCCCCTGAATCTCTTTTTCTCCGGGGTAGTTGTTGGTTCTGTTTCTCCCATAGTGGATATCTCTTTTCCGTTTCTCTATGTTCTAAAAAAGAGGTGGATTTGTTAGATTTGTTAGGTGAGTTCGAACCTTTAGTACTAGTTTTTGATCTTGCCCCTTCCCTATGTTCCACTGCAATTTGTTCATGGGAATCCCCATTGTCCTCACAACCGTCCCCCAACAAAGAGTACCGATTGGAGGTGGAACAACTTGCAGAGGAAGTAGTAGGAGGGACCTTGTGATGTTCCTTCTCTTTCCTATCCATTCTAGCTTCTTTAATTAATGTAATAATTTAATTTTTTTCTTTCTCATTAGATATAGGTTTTTTATTTGTTTTAGAATCTCTATTTTCTTGTCTGTAACCTGAACTGGATCTCCCATACCTCCGATGTTGGAAAGAGTCACCCTTCCTTCTCCAATTTCTAACTCTATCATTTGCGTAGTCATCCTTATCACGTTTGAGTTTATTAGTTTTCCTCTCTATGATTTCTTTCTCAAATGATAACACCCTTTTGTGTACTATTTCATCCAAACGGATGAATTCCTCTGTACCCTCAAATGATTTAATAGTTTCTTGTACTCGGGCTATCTCTTTCCCTACTTTCTCCAATCTTTCTTTTCTGTAAGAGATTAAGAGGTTAATAAGAGACACTGAACATGTTTCCAAAATGGCATTCCATTCTTTAGTAAATATTTCAGGTGCCTCAAATGTAGGTTTTTTTGTTATTCGCAAACCCCTTGGAACTAACTTGATGTCTATATAGTTCTGCAGAGAAAGTAAGTCTAACCAGTTTCTTGTTTCATCTTTCGTGTAGTTTTCCAACTCCTGAAAATTATTTTTGAGATCTATATTACTCTCTACAATGCTAGTGGTGTCTTCATTAACAATGTTTGCAAGTTTATTCCTTCTAGCTAAACGTTCTTCACAATTTTGCATCATTCTAGTTAATGTACTGTTTAACTTCTATTACAATAGAACAGTTCTTACTATACAACCACCAACTAAAATGAATACAATTATTGTATTTTAAATGAAATATTCTAACAATTCAAGGTTGCAATATGGCTGCTACCTTATAAAGTGATAGATAACACAACAAAACAAAAATATTAAGGAGCGCCTACTATTACAACCTGCCTAACTGTGAGTAAGTCAGCTACTGTGTTGAAACAACCTATGGGGTGGCCAGAGGGGGTAGTAAATATAATATAGATCCTATGTTGCTAAGATGACACATATATTGTATAAATGACTTTAATAAAAACTACTATAAAAAATGAAAAAAATATTTAAATATAAAAAATTCATAAAAAATATTTTGATAATACCAAAACCTTAAAAAACATAGAGTCCAGTTCCAATAAAGTGGATCCAGGTAACGGCAGCCCGTTTGAAAGGGATCACAACTCCCTTGTAGATACCTATGAAAGAAAAAGAGAAAAAAACAGGCGCACACCTAGTGCATTAAAGTAAAACAAACAGTTTATGGAACATTAAAAAACAGACAAATGCCCACTCACAAGTCAAACGGTAAAATAAAGCAGTTATGAGATTGGCTCTCATATGCCAGTAGTAGCGTCCGGATCAGCAATGGAGTCCTGTCCTACACACGCGTGGCGCAGTCTCCTTCACCGGAAGTGACGTGCTCCCGGTCGTGTGCCCCGCAAAAGGAAATCCCTCCGGGAACCACAGCCTTTGCCTGCTTACTTCTGGCTGCTGCACTACCAGGAATAGTAGAGATATGTCCGCTCTTCTTGTCTGGCTCGCCGCTCTCAAACTGCAATCGTAGTAGTCCATGATACACTGTTCCATAAACTGTTTGTTTTACTTTAATGCACTAGGTGTGCGCCTGTTTTTTTCTCTTTTTCTTTCATAGGTATCTACAAGGGAGTTGTGATCCCTTTCAAACGGGCTGCCGTTACCTGGATGCACTTTATTGGAACTGGACTCTATGTTTTTTAAGGTTTTGGTATTATCAAAATATTTTTTATGAATTTTTTATATTTAAATATTTTTTTCATTTTTTATAGTAGTTTTTATTAAAGTCATTTATACAATATATGTGTCATCTTAGCAACATAGGATCTATTTTATATTTACTACCCCCTCTGGCCACCCCATAGGTTGTTTCAACACAGTAGCTGACTTACTCACAGTTAGGCAGGTTGTAATAGTAGGCGCTCCTTAATATTTTTGTTTTGTTGTGTTATCTATCACTTTATAAGGTAGCAGCCATATTGCAACCTTGAATTGTTAGAATATTTCATTTAAAATACAATAATTATATTCATTTCATTTGGTGGTTGTATAGTAAGAACTGTTCTATTGTAATAGAAGTTAAACAGTACATTAACTAGAATGATGGAAAATTGTGAGGAACGTTTAGCTAGAAGGAATAAACTTGCAAACATTGTTAATGAAGACACCACTAGCATTGTAGAGAGTAATATAGATCTCAAAAATAATTTTCAGGAGTTGGAAAACTACACGAAAGATGAAACAAGAAACTGGTTAGACTTACTTTCTCTGCAGAACTATATAGACATCAAGTTAGTTCCAAGGGGTTTGCGAATAACAAAAAAACCTACATTTGAGGCACCTGAAATATTTACTAAAGAATGGAATGCCATTTTGGAAACATGTTCAGTGTCTCTTATTAACCTCTTAATCTCTTACAGAAAAGAAAGATTGGAGAAAGTAGGGAAAGAGATAGCCCGAGTACAAGAAACTATTAAATCATTTGAGGGTACAGAGGAATTCGTCCGTTTGGATGAAACAGTACACAAAAGGGTGTTATCATTTGAGAAAGAAATCATAGAGAGGAAAACTAATAAACTCAAACGTGATAAGGATGACTACGCAAATGATAGAGTTAGAAATTGGAGAAGGAAGGGTGACTCTTTCCAACATCGGAGGTATGGGAGATCCAGTTCAGGTTACAGACAAGAAAATAGAGATTCTAAAACAAATAAAAAACCTATATCTAATGAGAAAGAAAAAAATGAAATTATTACATTAATTAAAGAAGCTAGAATGGATAGGAAAGAGAAGGAACATCACAAGGTCGCTCCTACTACTTCCTCTGCAAGTTGTTCCACCTCCAATCGGTACTCTGTGTTGGGGGACGGTTGTGAGGACAATGGGGATTCCCATGAACAAATTGCAGTGGAACATAGGGAAGGGGCAAGATCAAAAACTAGTACTAAAGGTTCGAACTCACCTAACAAATCTAACAAATCCACCTCTTTTTTAGAACAGAGAGAAACAGAAAAGAGATATCCACTATGGGAGAAACAGAACCAACAACTACCCCGGAGAAAAAGAGATTCAGGGGAGTCAGAGGAGGAGCAAAAAAGCAAGGACAGAAGAAAATAAAGATGATGGTAGATACACCACACGATTATGGTATTTACAATCTTTCATCACACACACTCACTCCACATCACATATCCTTGTTAGCTAAAGGTCTTTCTTATGCACCAAATAGTACACCGAATCGGTTTGACCTGTTCGTGGACCTGAATAGATACATCCGTAAGTTAACCCTGATGCGACACTTCACCCAAAAGGGGGATGATAATTCGGGATTTGTATTTAATACACAAGAAAGAGAATGTATAAATGCTCTGACTTCATTTTTGATAGAATCAGACCAAATAGGGAATGGACATAATAACACTCAAAATTTTGGTGTTACTGATATACTTATGGGTCCATCCGTAAAGAGATCAATACTCGACAATCAGGATTTAAGTAATAACTCACTTCTGGATATTACCATACATGAGGAAGTTTTGAATCCATTGCTAGATTCCAATTCAAGCCCAATTGAAGCAGATCAGGGTATTCTATTGAGTTGTAAACCATCACCATTTGTCCCAAAATCAACATATTTCCCTTATCAATCTAAGGGTAATTTTATCGAAACTTTTTATACAGTAGTCCTGAGAGACCTAGAACAGTTGTGTCTTAACAATGTGGAACTGAAATTTAACAATCTCACAAAAGAAGAAAATCAAGCTTTAATGAATATAAAAAACAACAATGATTTAATTGTTCGGCAAGCAGACAAGGGGGGGGGCGATTGTCCTACAGGATCGGGCAGATTATCTCTGTGAGGCCCATCGCCTCCTCCTTGACACCACATCATACCAAATTCTTACTGAGGACCCCTCTGAAGGTTATCAGTTGGAGTTCCGGGGTCTCCTCCAGGGTGCATTCTCTGAGGGAATTATTTCGAAATTAGAGCACAGGTTTTTATATATTAAACACCCTAGAACCCCTATTTTTTATCACATTCCTAAATTGCACAAAGATATAGTTAAACCACCAGGGAGGCCTATTGTGTCGGGGATTGGCTCGATGACATCCAACGTGTCCCAGTATGTGGATTATTATTTACAGCCTTATGTCATCAAATTGCGCTCGTACATACGGGACACGTTGCATGTCATTGACTCCATCTCTGACATCAAGTGGAAGGATACCTATCACTGGGTTACTTGTGATGTATCTTCACTCTACACTTGTATTGAGCACTTAAAAGGTATCCAGGCAATTAGTCACTTTTTACAATTAGATCCCAGTTTGCACCCTTCACAACGGTCATTTCTTTTAGCATGCATCAAATTTATGTTGAATCATAATTATTTTCTATTTGGAAATACATATTATTTGCAAATCTGTGGAACGGCCATGGGGGCCAAATTTGCTCCCAGCTATGCTAACCTCTATATGGGACTGTGGGAGAGTACCCATGTGTGGGGGGATGCTGTGCTGGGGGCGGGTTTGGTTTTCTATGGCCGCTTCATAGATGATATTCTTATTATTTGGGATGGTGAGAGGGGCACCTTGGAGGAGATTCTGGAATCCTTCAATGATAACAAGATGGGGTTGAAATTTACATACAACATTCACCCAGATACCATAATATTTTTAGATCTAGAGTTATTTGTGGGTCCTCAGAATGTTATTCAGACCAAAACGCATTTTAAAACTGTGGCTGCAAACAGTTACCTACAGTATGGTAGCAATGATTACAAAAAATGGTTAGATAATGGTCCAAAGAGTCAGTTCCACAGATTAAGACGCAACTGTTCAATGGACAAATATTTCTATGCCCAGGGCACAGATCTTTCATTTAAGTTTCAGGAGAAAGGCTACGATATGGCAATTGTTAATAAATCTTTTTTAGATGCCAGCTTACTGGATCGTACAACTTTGTTGGAAAAATCCAAAAGAAAAACAAAAATTAAAAATGAGGTTACATCCCATGGATCGGTGCCTAAATTTATTACACAATTTAACCAGTCTGCCAAACAGATCAAAAAAATAATGAATGACCATTGGAATATTCTGGTCAGCGATCCAGAAATTGGTCATCTATTGCCAAAATATGCTCCTGTTATTTTTAGGAAAGCGAGGAGTATCAAAACAATGATTGCTCCTAGCAAATTAAAAACATCTAAGGTAGTCAATAATTCTAGAATGGATGGTTCTGTTCCTATTAGGGTTAAGGGGAACTTTGGATGCGGGAGAAGCAGATGCCTAACGTGCAAACATTTGATTAAAACAAATACATTTAAATCCTACTCTAATGGCACCTCACATGATATAGCAGAGTACATTAATTGTCTCAGTGAATACGTTATCTACTTGATATCATGTGAGTGCGGTCTACAATATATAGGCCGCACATCAAGAGCTTTAAGCACGAGGTTCTTAGAGCATCGAAGAAACATAATAAATGGGTGCCAAACACACAACCTCTCCCGCCACTATTGTAATGAACACTCAAAAGATCCTAGGTCCCTACGAGTTATGGGCATTGAATTTATCCCTCCCACCTATATGGGTGGGGATCGTTTCAAAAGATTGTGTATGAGGGAGACTTACTGGATGTATATTTTGGATACATTACACCCAAAGGGACACAATGATCACATTGACATTAGCACTATAGTGTGATCACTCAAAGTGGGTGATCCTTCGGAGGTCTGGTTTGAGTGCTCTGGCAGCACTCCCTCTGAACTACAGTGACATGTCAGATCTTTAAATGCATTGTCCAATAAAATAACTTTGGTGTACCATATACTTTATTGCATCACAATGTTGATGTGTCTGTTCAGGTCCAGGAGCTGGTCTTGCTTTTTCACTTTTTCACTTTTTCATTTATTCACATATATTATTTCATTATTCTACAGTCACATTTATACACATAAATTATATTTCATTTATATTCATACACATATAACACGTATTCATAGTTATTATTCATACAATATTTATAATTTAAAACTTTTTTAATAGTCATATTTACACACATACATTTCACATTTACAAATTTGAACACGTATATTCCATATTCACACATTTATATATCTATATTATTATAGTTATTATACATTTACACCTACATAAGGTATAGTATAAATTATTAAAATTTGGTAATATTAGTTACAACACATATACATACACACCTAGAATTCTACATATCGTTTTGATATTTCTTCTGTCCTTGACAAGTAACAACTATTGCTGTACCTCTGACTCCAATAATAATCCATTTTTTCAATAATGCATCAATTACATGTATACATTTGTATTTAAATATGGTTGGATTCATCCTGTAACAGAATAATTATTGTTTGATATGTTAATGATTTATTGGGAAAACTAGGTATTTCAGTATTCATTGTCACTATCCTTCTCCAACTCTTGAGAATTTGAGTATTTAAATTTATAATTAGTTTTTAAAAATTAACATTTAAATCAAACTATGTAGTATTTCATCATCATTTATTTTATTTTACAAATTACAAGTCTAAATATTATATCTAGATATCACAATTGGTATCTAAGTTTAATTATAACTATTAGTTCGAATTTCTATCCTAATTCATTCCTTACCTTCTGATCATCCATTGAAGTAATTTAAATTTCTTTATACATTTATAAATGAGCTATGTTTCATCTTTTGCAAAAGTAGTGGTGTCTTCATAATCATTCCATAATAATTAATGCAATAAGGTAATATTAGATCTATGGAGTGGTTCAAATTATGTAATTAACGATTTAATTGTTATCCTAATTGTGTATGCAAATTGACCTTGCTATAAGTACTGTGGGGTCACAACCAATGGGTACCCCCTGATGAAGTCATCTTTGATGACGAAACGCGTAGGGCGTGGCTAAGACGGAGGAGGCACTTTCCCACTGAATACAGTGTATCACGGACTACTACGATTGCAGTTTGAGAGCGGCGAGCCAGACAAGAAGAGTGGACATATCTCTACTATTCCTGGTAGTGCAGCAGCCAGAAGTAAGCAGGCAAAGGCTGTGGTTCCCGGAGGGATTTCCTTTTGCGGGGCACACGACCGGGAGCACGTCACTTCCGGTGAAGGAGACTGCGCCACGCGTGTGTAGGACAGGACTCCATTGCTGATCCGGACGCTACTACTGGCATATGAGAGCCAATCTCATAACTGCTTTATTTTACCGTTTGACTTGTGAGTGGGCATTTGTCTGTTTTTTAATGTTCCATAAACTGTTTGTTTTACTTTAATGCACTAGGTGTGCGCCTGTTTTTTTCTCTTTTTCTTTCATAGGTATCTACAAGGGAGTTGTGATCCCTTTCAAACGGGCTGCCGTTACCTGGATGCACTTTATTGGAACTGGACTCTATGTTTTTTAAGGTTTTGGTATTATCAAAATATTTTTTATGAATTTTTTATATTTAAATATTTTTTTCATTTTTTATAGTAGTTTTTATTAAAGTCATTTATACAATATATGTGTCATCTTAGCAACATAGGATCTATTTTATATTTACTACCCCCTCTGGCCACCCCATAGGTTGTTTCAACACAGTAGCTGACTTACTCACAGTTAGGCAGGTTGTAATAGTAGGCGCTCCTTAATATTTTTGTTTTGTTGTGATATATATATATATATATATATATATATATATATATATATATATATATATACATTTGCTTCCTTAATAAAGAGATCTTAAATCTGGGAACTCTTGATGTTTTCTTTGGTCTTGTGGCGTCTATCATATATAGCTCTTAGTAGGTTCTGTTAAATTTTTTTGTATTATTATGGAAAGACAGGAAATGATGTAGCATAAAACAGTTTTATATAAAGTTAAAAGGAGTCAAATAGATTATTGCACTCACAAATGCCTATCTTGGGCTTTATCCAGATTGAATATTATGCTTTCCAGCAGTAGGATGCCTCACGAATCCTTGCTTGTCCAACCTGTGATGCCAGGATTTACACTGAATTTGAGTTAAGGTCAGTCTTGTGTGCACCGACATACTGTATGACAACCTTTTATCTAGGAAAGTGGAAGCAATGTTTAGTTTTTAAAGATGTTAAGTCAATGTACACTGATTATACTCAACTTTGGATCAGATACATCGACGATATCCTGTTATTATGGTATATAGGACCAGATCTGCTACATGTATTTGTTGTGAAATTAAATTTCATTCAGCTGAATTTGAAGCTGACTATGGCTTCTACTGTAACTCCCAATGTATCCGTTTTTTAAATCTAAATTTTTCCTGTGATGAAGGGGGTAAAAATACTACTTCTACATTTGGTAAAGAAATGGCTACAAATAGACTTATTTTGGCCAATAGCCATCACCCGTCTCATCAGATCAAAGGAGTATCAATAGGACAAGGCCTTAAATTGCACAAAACTGCTCCACCAATGAGACGTTTGAAGCAGAGGTCATTTGAAGAGTAGATTTGGTGAACATGGACATAGTAATAGATCCATTGATACAGCCTACAGAAGAGCAAAAGCTGTCAAACAAGAATATCTGTTGACAGATAAAATTAGAGGTAATATAAATGATGGTGTGTGTTTCATTGCAAAATAGAATTCACAATGGCATCCCCTCAGAGACATTTTACAAAGACACTGGCTGCTATTGCAGAAAAATAAAGATCTCTTATCCTTTTTGGGTGATAGACCGAATATGATTAGTAGGAGATCAGAGATTCTTGGAGTAATTTCTCTGATGTCCATCCAATAAACACAGGGTCAAGGCAAGGGCTCCTACAAATGTGGCCTAAGGCCTGCCAGTTTATACTACAAAGAGGGATTTCCATTAAAAACATGAATAGTGATAAAACTTAAAACATATCACTATAAAAACTGTAAAACTAGTGCTGTGATTTATTTAATGTCCTGTACCTGTGGGAAAAAGTATGTAGACAAAACGGGACGGGAACTACAAGTCAGGATATTAGAACATGTGAGAGATACCGTATGAAGAAGAGAAACAATAATCCAGTTGTGAGACATGAAGCCCAATACCACTAAGGGAATATGAATAATATTTCATTCAGGGAAATTGATCATGTCACATTATGGGCTAGACCAGGGGTATGCAAAGTTTTGGAGCTGCGACCCCCTATTGTGTCACAGCCCCAGCGCTCTCGCCCCCCCTTCTCTGTGATCCGGCGTCAAATGACGCCACGGTTCATGTGACGTCACGTGACCCCACAGTGTCATTTATTGAGCGTTACAATGGCGATGCATATGTCACATGACACCGCAGTGCCATTTGATGCCACGTTGCCATGGCGACGCATCCAGAAGACTACAGAACACCAGTAAGTTTAAGGTTGTAGAGGCCCATGGTATGCTGACGTGGACGCCCTTCATAATGGCAGGGGTAAGTAGAACGGTTTTATTTACTTTATTTATGCTGACTGGCTAATGTTTTGTTTAATAATGGGCAAATTATCTATTATCCATATCTGGATAATAGTTATTTTGCACATTACTGTACTGTATGTGTTTGGGTGGAGGTGTATTTATTGAAATGTAGTCCAAATATATGACATAAATATAGCACAGCTATAAAGAGTATAATAAAAGATGATACAATTACCGGTGCTCTTGTTTTTGAACGCCTGTAATCAATCCAATGCAAGTAGTAGTTGAGGAACACAGCACAAACAGATTTGGAATTCTCATTTATTGAGCCAAACACAACGTTTCAACCTTATTGGTCTTTATCAAGTGACATAGTGGCATAGTGCTTTTGTTTGGCTCAATAAATGAGTTAGTTATTCCAAATCCGTTGGTGCCCTGTGTTCCTTCAACTACTATTTATTGAAATGTACGCCATCTTTATTTATTTTTACAATACGAATGGTGCAGCAGGCTAGCGGAAACCCACGGGGACCACCCGAGGACCCCCGGACGTACACCTGAGGACCCTTGGATACCTGTGGGAAAAACCAGAGGGCCCCTAGACTCCCGTGGTGACCACCCCCCCCTGCTGCCTCCAGACACCCATGGGGACCACTCGGGTACCCCCAGACACCCCCGTCAGCCTCTGGTATTAATCCTGTGTATAAAAAAAATAAATCAAGATTTTATGTGGGGGCACGAGGTGGGTGGGTTGTGTTTTGGTGTTTATTACATATTGTAATGGTTATTGATGGCCTAGGACAAGGGAGCGCAATCTTTTTCCCTTGCGCCCCCCTGTCGGCTGTCCTCTCCACGTCCCCCCCCTCCTCCTACTTACCTTGGTTCCCGGCGTCTGGGCATCATGACGTCACGTTGCCATAGCAACGTGACGTCACATGACCGTGCGGCGTAATTTGACGCCACGTTGCCATAGCAACGCGTCTCCATATGCCGGTTGAACCACGGTAAGTAAGGTTTACAGAGGCCATCGCCGCTTCCCTGGCACTTAATTTAAGTTCCTTTGGGAAGCGCATGGGGCGTCTGTAAAACCCACGCCCCCCACAGTTAATCTCAAGCCCCCCTGGGGGCGTGCCCCCCAGTTTGCACACCACTGGCCTAGAAGGTGGGTAGTAGGGCTGTTGTGTGTATTTTTGTTTATTGTGGGTACCGGGGCTGGGTGAAGGGGGTAGTATCCCCATGGAGGGGTTAACCCCTTCATTACCATAGCATGATTAACCGCTAAGGTAATTAAGGGGTTAAGTCCACCCGCAACTCCCCTGCAAGGCCTAAACACACACCAAGGGCTAAATACCACCTTCACCCACCCCCGCTACTAACAAGAAGCATTGCACTGGTGGTTAACCCCTTCATTGCCTTAGCAGTTAGCCGCTATGGTAATGAAGTTGCATGCATCTGATTCATGCTGGGGGTCTCCGGTAGTGATATTAATGGGTATCAGCTCCGGAGTCTCCCAGCATGAATCCGATGCAGTAAAAATGCATTTTTTTTTCTAAGTGCCGCCTCGCCACTTATCGGCAGCTTCTCACCACCTTCTTGCCAACTTTTCCTTGCGAGACGATTTGGAGAGGAAATCAACATTCTAGAGCGTCGATTAGCCTCAATAAGCTAATGGGCTACTAGAATAGCGCGAGTTTGACAAGCTGGCGATAAGCGCGATAAGTGGCTTCTTGCCGCGCGTTTACCGATTTTTTTTTTGCCGGCAAAAAAATTAAACGAAAAGCTCTCTTGTCGCCGACTTTTTGCGGCTTACTGAATAGCAGTAGGCTTTTTGGGCAATAAGTGGCTTATCGCTTCTTACTGTATGAGGCCCCAAGTATGATGTAAATTGACTCTCTGAGGAAAGGGATATTTTCACATCCATTATAAACAAAAATATAGTTTTATGTGGTTTGAATGCACGTTAGATTGGACTCAATTTTTTTAATGAGACCGAAAGAGGGGGGAGGGTGGATTATTTTATGCATATAAATCTCTATACCATAAACCTAATTGCCAACATATAATTCCTTTCAAAACTTCAGAGCCTAAACCATTTTGACTGCTTCATGATATACATCAGATGGTATACATTAAAGCAATTATGTGGAAAAAATGGAAAACATTTCAGAGAATTATTAACTGCTAATTTAATGGGTTTTATAAAAAGACCACTGCACAAGTGCATACTGTATATAGTATGTGCAGTGACCCCTTTGAAGATATGACCTTGAATATTTCATGGTTAAGAAACTCCATTTAATAGCAAAATTGCTCAGATCCATTGATTTTCTATGTATGCAATTTAAAGCGGAAAGGACACAAATATTAAAGTTGTGATGAAGTAAAAGCACTCATACTGTATATGCAAAAAATTATCCAATAATTTTAAATTATTGTATAACAGATGATATGTTAAAAAGCTGTTTACATTTTGTTACATACGTCACTGAACATTAAAACATTCACATTTGCATAAAAGCAAAGTCCAATGTGGCAATGTGTTTTATGGCATGTACCTCTTATACAAAGACACGTGCATATGGTGGGGTGGATGATCGCGCTGTTTGTGGATGAGATTCCCCACTGACTATATTCACTTTGGCTAAGTCACTTAGTATACAGTTCGCCTTAACTGAGCCATGGTATGTAAAGAACAAGCAACATATGTGCATTGTGAATAAAGCTGCTGCAAAATGCGGTATTCAATGTTTTGAAAACAAGAATAAGTAACACGGTCCAAGAATGGTCTAAACATAAAAGGGCTGAGCATGGGCTCATCATCTTGCAGTACTGGTTCTGATTCCAGCTCAGCTCTATTTTAGTCTAGTTCACGGCTATTGAGGCTGAGGGGTGCGGCTGCCTCCCTACCTCTGGAGATGAGGAAACGTATTGGAGTGGGTCTCCAAGATCTGTCCAAGCAGAAGTGGTAGGAAAAGTTATTTGCTAAAGGCTGGACCATCTTCTAAACTTGGACCACCAAGAGACTCATTGTCCCTACCATAGGCTTGATCCAAGACGTGTCCAATGCCCTGTAAGTAGAGATAGGCGACTTTTTGGGCGCATTTGGATCTGCAGCGGATCGTCCGGTTCCTTCAGTCTGTGGATTTCAGCGGCTCAATCTCAAAATGGGCGATTTGCATTTTGCGGATTTTTAAAATATTACCAATACACATTTCGCGGATTGCGCAACCCGTTTGCAGATTCTTAAGAATCTACAAATCAGTCCACGGGTGGTATTCAATGGCGTTTTTTGATTAATCTGCGTAGATTAAAATTGACCAAATCCATTTGCGGAATTTACACCGCGAGACGGATTTTGAGGGAAAATGCGAGAAGATCCGTGAAACGGATTTGGGTGAATTCGCCCATCTCTACCAGTAAGCGGCATGCCTCTGGTACTGGGTGGTGTTTTATACAGAACAACTTTCCATTTTTACAAGGGAACAGTGCCCCGTGTGTGGCAGTAGACTGTACAGAAGTTAAATAAAGGCCTGCTGCAGTGAAAGCTCAGTTATAATATTACAATTGGTAAACTACTGTATGCAATATGCTAAATGCAACATGGCAGTTACTGAGGACAAATCATGAATCCTATGTGAACTAGCCCTTAGAGTATTGTGAAAAGTTCTGTGTCCTCTAATTACATAAACAAACTTGACAACTGCACTACGTTGAAACGATATGGCAAAAAAAAAAGGAAGAAAAACAGATTTGTTTAATTGGTCATATAAAATATTATTTACAGATACTAAAAAGTTATGCAATTGTCTTAATTTATTAACTTCTTGCTGATGTTTTTTCAACACATTTAAGCAAAGTTTCCCCACCAATTTTTGGAGCCAAGATTTTCCATTCTTTGCCCCTCTGCACCAGCATCTTCTTAACTGCACCTAGAAAGGTGGTATAATGTTTTATGCCATCGTAATGTTTCCAGAAGGGCAGTAGGAAGAATGTATATTTATTTATTTTGCCAATGTAATTTTTAATTGTTCACTTTATAATTGTTACTAATTGCTGCAACGGATGGTTAATGAGAGACGCATGTGTTATATTAGCAGTTTGCTTATGGAAGGGTTTAAAAGGCTAGCTAGTAAAGACGGGTTCTAGATACGAACTCGCTTTCGAGATTAAACAGAACCACAAGTGTCTCAGACAGTTCGGGGTTGGAAAATCTGGACCCCCCAAGTTTTTTTAAATTATTATTTTGGACCCCCAATTGTGCCCATCCTTTCTTTAAAAAACACATTTTTTAGAACTTTTTATTTAACATGTTGGTTGTTATTTCTTTGTATGTTTTTATACAGACCCCCCACTGGAACGCAAAGGTATTCTTTCATTTGTTTTCATATTTTATTCATATGCTAAGCTATTCACATCATTTATGTTAGACATTATTATCCCTTCCAGTCACTTTTCTGGAATCTTACTTGTTTTCTTACATGTTATATGATAGAAAATATTGAGCATAAGAATAAAGCCAGCTTAGGCCAATTATTTGAGACAGCCCCCTTTGTATTAAATTCTTTCTTCATCCATCAAAAAAAAAGAATGAAGCCCCATAATAGAGAAAACATCAAGTTATAGAAGCAAATATATATATATAAATATTCCACTGAAACCTTTAAAGGTTTGACCACCTACTGAATATATGAAAGCAACTGAAAAAATAGTGGACAATTTCTAATATACTGCAGGAAATTACGGGAATTAATTTAATTTGTTAAATTTACAAGGACAATTAAATTTGCTCATCATAACATATTCAATTGGTAAAATGTATTATACAAATGTTTTAGTGCCATACATATTGCCTGCATTTTGTCAGATGAATGTTTTTTTTACTTAACTTGACCAGCTGCTTTAGATAATACAAAATCTATTCAAAATACAAGAGATGGATGATTATACTATGACTAAACTAAATACATTCTGGAGTTTTGCCATCTGAGATGAACCTGGACTGAATCACGCAGAAAATAACGCTTACACCATGCAAATATTTTTTTTATGTTTGTTGTTGGAAAAATCTTGTTCAATTTAGGCTCATCAGTGAAGGACAAGCGCATCCTTGCATCTGGTCTTTGAACTTTGCTGATATTTGTGATGAACAATGTACTTTCATGTATTGCCTGTCAGTGTAGCAAAGATAAAGAATCTACAACAGGAAGATAAAAGATGTGCAATAGATTTAACAAATCACAAGCTGCACACACCCCAATCCCCAAATAGTAATTTTGCCGATACAGTAGAGCTCTGCACTTTATATGCTTCATGATCTGCACTGAGCATGTACAGTGGCGATTACAATATGTTACATGGATTTTATGCACAAAATAACAGCATTGGTCAATTGTCCATGAAGGTCTGATTCTAGACCAGGGGTCGCCAGCTTTTTTCAGAGTTGGGCCAATAAATGGGCAACTTTTTTGGGGGAACCACTGTCCTCCCCATTGCTGATGTAGGGGGGCAATATAAGTGCATGGGTGGGGACAACAGCAGTCTGTGTAGAGCTGGCCGGACAGGGCCACCAAAAGCTTTGTGTCTGTAACAGGGCCTTTCTCCATCTAAAAGGCATCCAAAATAAAGCCTGTTTTTAGCTGATGAATCCATCAAAAAAACGGTTAATTTCGACAGGAGTTAATTTACCAGCCTCCACCTGGCTCATCAAGCCTGCTTACAAGCCTGTGGCATAGACTGTATGGAATCTCTAGCACATTGAGAGTCTGTAGCACAGGGAGAGTCTGTTCTGCCAGAGAGATACCACGGGAGGAGAGACTCTCTGTTCCAAGGAACACGCCAGAGGAAACCTCCACAAACATCACCACAGACCCTGAAATGACGTGGAGAGCACCATGCCTACGGGTACTTCTCTTTGGACTATGTCAAATGTTTGTAAAAGGACTTGTCTTCCAGCCCTCAGATAGGGACTGCTAAATGTTTATTAATTCTCTACATTGGGTTAGGCCTTGAGGTTGTTTCCTGCTCTGGTTTTGTTTTGCTGATATGAAGCTGTTTTCTGTTTTGTTTAAGCTGCTGACTAATAAAGCCTATGTTTATTTATCCGAAAATGTCTCCAGTGTACTATACTCTGTTCACATCTCCTACAGTGTCCCTCTCTCTCACTCACTCCCCCCATCTCTCCCCTCGCCCTCTCACTCACTCTCCCCCATTTTCTCTCTCAATCTCCCCTCTCCTCTTTCACAAACCACCCTTCTCTCACTCAATTCCCCATCTCCTACTTTCTCAATTCCCTCCCTTAACTTGCAATTCATTCCCCCTTTAAAAAATTCACTCACAATCATCCCCCTCACAAATCCTCCTCCCCCTTTACTCACAATTCCTCTCCCCTTCACTCACAATTCCTCCCCCCTTTAACAATCCTTCTCCCTCACTCACAATTCTCCCCATTACTCACAATTCCTCCTCCTCACCCCCTTACTCACCAGATGTTAGGCCCAACTTCTGCATCTGCCACAATGCCTCAGCTCCCCTCTGGTCCTTCTGTGGATGGGAGCTGCAGCCTCGTGGAAGTTGGGCCTGACTTCTGACATGAGTCGATTTGAGAAGGTACTGACGCCCGGAGTATTACGCAGGCTGCTGCACCTCCTCTCCCCCCACTTCTTTTCTAGACAGATGTCATAAACATTGTATCAATCAATGGAAAGCAATAATACAACATGATCCCTCAACTGCCGTGATGTTGGTACAGTACTGTGCGGATTCAAGACCTACTGTAACTGATACCATTAACGTCGGATATAAAATGGAAATCAGTAGCCAGAGATTGTCAAAACTTTGCACAAGTTTGTAGACATACCAAATTTGGATATTTGCAGTTGGAGCAAATCACAAATATATTTAAGCCACAAATATCTTACTTGGAAAACACCTGGATACCAACTTTGGAAAATATTGAATGGAAAAGGGTATGATTTTTTTTACCTCGAAAGTCAACCAATACTTTCACTTGAATTTTTCTTCTTACACGTCTATAGCTAAATGTCTTACTGTGAATGGAATCCCTCCTGTCACTTCCCTTCCATGTTCTTTCTCATATCAACGTTTGTTTGCTGAAATGTAATAAATAACACTAGCGGATCGAGGTGCAAATTACTTCAAATGTGCTTGCAACATTGTTTTGAGATGTTCTGTTAACACTTTGAATACACAAGGACGTAGTTACAATGTCAGGGATACTGGCACTCCGGGATCCACATGACGTAGTGACTGCGTCACACACAAAGAGGTTTGTTTTTCCTGCTTAGATCGACCCAGTAGTGAAACGGAGGAGTACTCCTCCTCCTCTTCGGTTTCATGGAAAATGGCCCCCGTGGTCAACTATTAAAAAGCGACCATATGACCACACTGTGCCATGGCACTTAGGTACCCTGCGACCCCTCCAGCACTCAAAGGGTTACATTTTCAAGATATTTTACGAAAGTTTTATTGGTCAAAATATTGGTCAATCAGTGATCCCGGTATAAAAAGGTGTTGATAAACCTGATCACCTGTGACAATATGTACTAGTCTAGGATGAGTGGGGGAGAAAGCTTTCCCAAGCATGTGTATGGAACCAGTCAGTCTCAATTACATTCGATTGAAGTGGACGGTAGGGAACTGGGTCTTTTTTCTGCTAATGTGATGGGATTTCAACATAATTCCACTTACGGCAAGCTGTTATAAGAGAATGTGCCAATGATATCTGACTTTATATGGTAACTGTGTGGTATGAAAACAAAGAAGTTTGGTTTGAAAACAAAATGAAATTTCAGCATGAACAAGAAAGACAGCCAAATAGGGTTCATTTCACAGTAACACATGCATTTACAATAAAAATAGTGTATTCAGATAAGATGTTGTTGAACAACTTGACACAAATATAAATAATGGGTGTTGCCAAGTTTCTAATACATGCTTTTTCCAGGAGTTTAAATGAAAACATCTCACTGCTACTAAGCAATGTTTCCAGAAGAACAAATTGAGCTTTTACCCCAGTGCTACATAATCTACACAATAAATGCATAGCATTTT
Source organism: Ascaphus truei (assembly GCF_040206685.1). Taxonomy (NCBI): domain Eukaryota; kingdom Metazoa; phylum Chordata; class Amphibia; order Anura; family Ascaphidae; genus Ascaphus; species Ascaphus truei. Next base: position 425,447,350 of record NC_134484.1, on the reverse strand, counting down.
TTCAGACTTATTAAGCAATATGAGAATATGCTAATTAAATGTAATTGTTTGTTTCCGACTCTCATGGAAAATTCACACGTGTCAGTATTAAATGAATGCACATGAGTGTGCAACGTCATCTAATTATACAACATACAGTATCCCTAGTGCTGTATTTTATTTACACAGAGTCGTAATGTACTAATGTGTAATAGTAAACATATATTTCTTAAAATTAATAGTTTTTGTTTTTCATTACAAAGAAAACAGAAACCAGTGGCCTGGTGATAATTAGACAGTATAGATACAGTAAGGTATACTAATAGGCCTTGAGGTGCAGTGTGTAAGGTGTTAGCTTATTGATTTGCTGCTAGCCTTATACACATACTGCACACTCACTCTTGGTTTTCCTGGCATTTCTTACAGCAGATAAGATTTTTTGAGTGCATTCAAATGCAAGTGAGTGTGTTTAATGCAAGTTTGGAGACCCTTATTCTGCACCGAATTTATAGCAGGGCCCTCATTACCTCTGCGTATCCATCCACAGCAAAAAGAGATCCAGAAAACAAGGAAAACTTGGAAAACAACATGAAGGGAAGAGAAGAGAATGGAAGAGAAGAGAAGAGAGAGAGAGAGAGAAAGAGAGAGAGAGAGAGAAAGAGAGAGAGAGAGAGAGAGAGAGAGAGAGAGAGCACACAAACAAATGATCACTAACTTTTAGTTCTTATTAACCAAGCAAATCTGCAAAATATGGGAGTTTAGAGACTATCCATGTCTTCTGCATATGAAGGTTCATGTACAAACGACATCTATACGAAAACATATATTGGGGTCTGTAACAGGGGACTTACCCTGTTCAGAAAACTGGCCTCTAATCCAGCAGTGTGCTGGTTTATTGACTAGCACCTGGCTGATTAGAGGTGTTAGAAAAAGCCTGCCTCTGAGACAGGAAGTGAGACTCCTTAGCACACCTGTGAGCTGAACAAGGAGACAGACGTCTTGAGCCTGCCAGAAGAGACTGCACGCTGCCAGCAATACACAGGGGAAAGTACTTCTAAACCTGGAGAACAAAGAAGCCTTCCCCTACAAGAGACAGATAAGACTTTCCTTTCTAAGACTTTTTGTATAGCTGCACATATCAAGATATATGTTTGGGGCTGGGAGACATGCTAATCTAAAGAATTTGTGGACTGCATAGGTTTAACTAGAAATACTCCCAAGTGGAACAGAAGCTTTGTTTGACCCCTTATTTGCATACGTTTGGATGTTTTCTTGTGTTAAAGAAACAGGCGCAATAAAAGCCGTATTTAATTTCACCTTAAAACAGTCTCCATTGCATACCTCTGCACATGTCCTCTTACAGGGTCCATGAAAGATATCACTACCTGCAAGATAATCTTGTGTGCTCCAGAATGTCTAATTTTCTCCACCACCCATTATATAAGTCAGCTGTGCGTAAACTGGGGGGCGCGAGACTGCCTGCGGGGGGCTGGGGCGTTGTTTACAGAGGCCTCGCGCGCTTCCCGAAGGCACTTAAATTACGTGTCGGGGGAGCTGCAGGGCCTCTGTAAACCCTTTACTTACCTTGGCTCAACACGCGTCACCATGGCAATGTGAGCCGAGGTAAGTGAGGGGGGGCACAGGGGTATGGTGACCGACGGCTGGGGGGCGCAGAGAAAAAAGTTTACGCCCCCTGATATAAGTTATTGTAGATAAAAAAGTGACAACCTCCACCGTACAGCAAACACAAATATGACTTGTGAGCACATTCACATGTCTCAGACAGGTCTTTAACCCTGCTTTTCACCATTATCTCTTAGAATACAATGCTTCCACTGCAGCCAGGGATTCTGGGAAATGACATGCAAATGAGCACACTGTCATTCTCTCCAGTATCCTTAAAGATCAATTATCTCTCAGCTACAAAGTTGACAAACAATTTCACAGCTGATTTAAGGTGCGTGTTTTTTTAATAAACAATACCTTTTCATGGACATCTCTACAATGTATAGATGTACGAATTCCCGAAAGTGTAGGTATTCTCTACAGTTCACAAAAGCCAAACTTCGCGCTTTTTTTGCAAAACAGTTTGCAAAAAAAGCCAACTTTGTAAAATACATTTTCCAATGCATAAAAGTTTATGTGTAAGGTCACGGGGACCTTTATATTCTATAGTGCTATCTCCAGCCATTTTTGTGAAATTCTGTCAAAGTGGTGACATTTTACCAAAAGTGGAAAAATTGGTGAAATTTACCTGTAATCTGGTGAAAAATTATGCATTCCTGAACAATGTGAAAATATGAAATTTAAGAAAAAAACATATAGTATAGCCAAGCTTGGATTGACATACTATGCCAGCAGTCTGTCAATGGACAGATCTTTTGCTCACTGGATTAATGACCTTGGAATTGGTTTCTGGCTCTGCATTGTGTAACTGGAAGGCCTTAAACCAGAAGGAGAAATCAGCTGTTCTAAACATTGACATTACTATAATGTCATATAGCTATTAATGAATGCAACAGACTAAAGCTTTAGAGATATCCTCAAAAGAGAGGTAGTAAAACCATAAATGCTTTTGGCTAGGGACTAAAGGGTGCTAATTGGGCAAAATTTAAATCCTTTCTCATTCTGTCTTCATCGACTGTATCAAATGAATATATAGTAATAAGAAACCAGGGGCCTACTCTAGTAGTCTCGATAACCCACGTATCGAGGTTTTTTTTGCAGTTATCTGCCCAAAAAAGGTGTTTCTATTCAGAAAGCCTCGATAAGTGGGTGGCAAAAATATTTTATCGCCATTTTTGGCTCTCGCCCAAACACGCCGCCAGGGGTTGCAGGTTGGTTAGCCCCTTCATTACCTTAGTGGTTAATACCGCTAAGGTAATGAAGAGGTTAAAACTCTAGCTACCCACCCGGTAGGTATAAACACCCAGCAAGGGCCAAATGCCAACTTCACCCACCCTCAGTACCCACAATAAACATTCAAAAACATAACAACCCTTCCACCCACCTCCTCTACCCCCCCCCCCCAACACATACAGTACAGTAATGGGCAAAATGACTATTATCCAGATATGGATTATCGCTCATTTGCCCATTCTAAAAAAAAATATTAGCCAGCCAGCATAAATAAAGTAAATAAAACCTCTACTTACCCCTGCCATGATGAACAGCATCCTCATTACCATACTCCAGGTACATGTTCTCTGTGGCAGCAAGAGTATAATAAAAAAATACAATCTAAAGGCCCCTAACCACTTAATTACCTTAGCGATTAATAACTGCTATATTAATTAAGGGGTTAACCCCCCTCCTCCACTACCCACCCCGGAGGCCTAACCACCCTCCCTGGGGCCACTATACCCACCCTTTATCCATTGATTGGCACAGTGGTACATCATATCCACATAATATGGGCATGATAAGCCACTATAGCAGTCAATGGCCAACCTATTTAAAAAAAATCATCAAGCCCAAAAATACATAACAGTTAAAGAAATAAACAACCAACTAAACACCACAAGAATAAAATAATGAATAAGCCTCAACTACACATCAATACAATTATTCTAACACCAAAACAGCAAAAGAATAAAAATTATGTTATCCCAAAATACTAGAATAAAATTAAATAAACACCTAACTAACAAAACACTTAAAGAAATTGATCAGCTAACCAAAAAAACAATTAAAGAAATAAAGCCGCTAACCAATCCAAAAATGTAAAAAAAAACAAGCCATCCAAATACATAACAAGTTTGGCAAAACAATAAACATAAGTAGAAAAAATAACAATCAATTCAAAACAAGCATTTGCCTAAAAATGCATTGCCTGTCACTGTATTGATCTATACCCTTAAGGGGCACAGATTAATACATTAGCAGTCAATGGGCAATCAAAAACATAAAAATAAATACAATAAAAAAAACCTGAAAAAGACAATTACATAAAGTACATTCAATATTTGCCTTACCTTTTGAAGTCTTCACCCTCCGAATCCCGACATATCAGGAAGCTTTCGACCTGCGACGTCATCCACTGCAATCCGCCCCCATCCTCTGCGATGATCAGCATCAGGTAAAAAAAAAAAATCTTTCTTTTCATCTTCTTCTGTCATTCTTTTCTTCTATCTTCTTTATTTGTAATCGATTCCCATGGTAAATCCACCAACGGAAGTTGCCTCGTCATCTTCATGAGCTAAAATGAGACTGGACATACCTTATATAGGGCCTGTGACGTCACATTTTAGGGTGAGATTGTACAGCTCCAATCAGATTGGATGCTGTATGATGTGACTGTTTTTTTTTGACGTAAAGTAAATGAAGCCAACCAATCAGAATGGCTGTGCTTCTTTCCCTTTAACATGACATCACCAAAAACAACATGGCTGCCGTCACATGGTACTTCAGCCAATCAGATTGTGGGAACTATATCCTCAATCTGATTGGAGATCTGCATACATTTGAATGAAGGTACTGTTGGTGACTGTCCTGAAGCCAAGCCGCGAATATTCACATTTGTGAAGAAACACAACATTCACGGACAATTTATTTATTGTTTGTTCTTGTCTAGCGCTGCTAGTTTTACGTAGTGCTTCACAGTGACGTTTTTGCAGACACAGTCTCCTCTTGCAGGCACAGGGAGATAAATGTGACTTGCCCAAGGTCACAAGGAGCTGACGCCCGTAAATGAACCAGGTTCCCAGTTTCCCAGTTCCAGAGTCAGTGTCTTTACTCACTTAGCCGCTCCCCTTCCCCCAATGCAAATAATTTGCAATCTCTACTAAAAGGGTAGCACAATATTGGTTCCTAGAGCACTGAAAGGTGAAAAAAGAAAAACAGTTTATTACTTTTCAAAAAAATCAAAGTTTTAAAATACCTGAGTTTATTCAAGGAAGCCAAATAACATCGCTGAGTTGTTTAGAAAACATTTAATATGAGGGGGGAATGCCCGTTCAACACTTTCCCTGGCGTTTTTTTAGCTGTGCTTTGCCGGCCCCTATGGTACAGAAGAGTATAACAGTATGTGGCTGAAGGCAGACTGAATGTTTAAGTCACAAACACCCTAGTGTGTTTTTATATTCTTACATATTCAATAATGTTGAATAAGTAGATTTACGCCTATTTTTAACTTAGTTCTATAAAAACACATTATTTTTACAGTTCAATGTGATTGATACCAGGTGGTAACAGCTAAATGATTAATGGATCAACTCCAAGAGGGTTATGCATCAAAATGGTGCTCTTTGCTCCAAAACACAGCAAGTGTAAGTGGCATACCTTTACCATCTTTCGAATCTTGTTTCATACTGTACATTTGGTGCAGATCTCTTAAGAGCAAAGGTTAACACCTTACATGGTGGGTTTTATGACACCAAGAGAGAAGAAAACTGCCCAAGTTATGCAGATGTAGCCAGTTGGACTCTGGGAAAGTGATCGCAGCATCCCAAGGCAGCAGGGTATAACACTGTGGAGGGTCTGACAGAGGAGAATACCGACCCCTCACAGGCAGCTGCTGCTTCTACCTGACCAGGAGCCACCACATTTTGCTTTTTGTGTTGCGGCTTCAGGGAATATAAGTCTGGAAGTGCAACCACAAGAGCGGTGAACGCCATCTCCCCTAGTAAACGAGTAAAAGGTCATACCAGCCCTTAGGACATAGTAGCTATGTCCTAGGGCACCTAAGAGTTACTGTTGACAAACAATTGTGTATAAAAGTGATATTATACAGTGGCCCTTCTATTCTCTTGGAATCTATACATTGGATCCTGGTGGGAATTCATGTTAGCATGTGCACCCACAGCCTCTTCAACTCTCTAAAGAGAGACTTCTGTGAGAAGGGCGAGTGCTGCCTATTTATACCAAACTTGGTATTATGAAAAATGTTTTTATTTACAGTTGGGAAAAGACTCAAGCTAATGTTTAAAATGTGTTACAAGTGACACCAACAAAAACAATATGCTCCAGTTAATCCAGCCAAGGAAGGAGGAAGAGGCTGTTGTGTGTAAATATTATCAATCATCCCATATGCAATATGCAATAACCAAAATGCTATTTACTGTAAAGAGGAATTTATTAATGAGAACAATCATCATTTCACATTCCATTTGATACTCTTTTATTTTCAGTACATATATAATGATGTAACTTGGATTATGTAATGGACTGCTTGCTTATACTACAGTAGACTAATAAATAGTCCAAATAACTATCTAACGGAAAGGGGCTGTAGACATAGCATAACATCCTTTTATATAATAACTTTTTTCTAAAGGATATTATGCTATGTCTGTGCTCCCCTTTTTGTTTTTGAGGTTATCCGTTTGATGAAGATTGGTTATCTTAACCTCTGGGGCAGCACACTAAGGCTATCCTTATACATCTGTGGGACAGTGATTGAACATTACTAGCTTACCTAACATCACACCTTCCCACCTGTTGCACTGATTATGTTTTGATACAATAAGATTTTTACATCCTTTGCATCATTGTACTTTTTTGCACTAGCTGTATTTTTGCATTTAAGAGATACTTTCTATCAGTGGTTGTTTTATCTTCTATTTTATTTTTATCATTCATTTTTGACAATTATTGTCATTGTAACTCATTCTTCCACACTCTGAGAAGGTATTGATATACTTTATACCATTGCTCTCCGTAACACCCACCTCAACTGGTTCAGTGTCACACCCTCTCCCTCATTTACCACCACCACACATGTAAACACGTGTATTTGTAAACCACACACTCTAATTCTCTCATGAGTCAGGACCTCTCTCACCCTGCGCACCCCCCCCCCCCCGAAACTCCCATCCACCAGTTTTTTTCCTTTTTGATATTGCTAATTATCTAACCAAACCTATTCATGTCATGAACACATACAAAAGAGCGGTGGGGTTAATGGAAATGTTCCAGTTTGCTGAATTAAAAAATTGGTATGAAGCAACGTTTTAAACGTTTTTTGCCAATCAGCTACAGATAAGGATGAGAGAGAACACTCTGTACAGAACTAAATCCACCACAGAACTGCACAGCAACAAAAAGTTTAATGTGAAAAGGTTATTATGCTTTAGTTTAAATTATTTAGTATAAAGAACTTTGATATAACAGAAAGGTCAAGAGATGCAAAGTAATTTCAGGGTAATCACTGACAGAATGAATGACAAATAGTCTCAAATTAATCTGCGGTTTGAACAATATTATGAGTTCTCCAGGTGGATAAATGCTGGTAAGAGAAAGAAATTATTACACATGTAGCCCCGTTTCCCCTGTGTCAGGGCGACTATGTGTGCTGCTATACCTGTGTGGCAAGTGCTGCTATACCTGTGTGGCAAACAGGAAGCCTGATCCTCCACCACTGGGGAGCATGGGGTGTATGTATATCTATTAAACAGTGCCTCCACCTGAGAAGGATCTTCACATACACTAGTAGGGTTACCCCTCCCAAGACAATATGCCCAGTAATACACACACAGAGTCTGGGAAACAGTATTTACTGGGAGGTAATAAACAATGACATCAATAGGAACAGCAATAGACATATATACAAACCCGCATAATATCCCCACAGTACTTGGGTGCAGGGGCACCAGTGTCCCAGTGTCCAGACCTCAATGGCCTTTACCACCCCCAAGTGTGAGACAGCGATGCCCACGTGAATGTTGGTGCACTTATGCGGATACCTTCCCAGCGCTCCAGCCCCCGGGTGTAGCTGAACAACAATCAATGGGCAGTCTGCTCCAATGATGCCTTCCGCCTCCACGTGTGGTGGTCTCCAGCAGGAGCGTCCCACCTTAGATAGTCTCTGAACGTAGGTGGTCTAATCCCAGACCACAAGTTACGCATCACCGCGTGGCGTAGACACGATGTCCCTGATACTGCACAACACAGAGAAAAGGGTCCCTAACTATGGGCTCCCTATACAGCTGCAGGTGCCAACTGTGAGTCGGGGACTAACTGGGGCCTGCAGGGACTAACTGGGGCCTGCAGGGGAAAGCTGGCCTAGTCCCAGGGCTACTGGCACCTGGGACCCTACCTCCCTCTTCTGTGCCTTGCTTCCAACTGACTAACTGTTATCACTGTTCTAACTGTTATAAATGCAGCAGTCCTACTGGCTGCCTGGCAACATGTGGTCTGCAGCCCCTGAGGCTGTTGCTGGGACATGTATCTCCCAGCAGATCTATGGGTGAAATGGCCGCCGCTAGCTCACAATCTCCCTGCAGCAACCACACAGCCGTCCCCCTCACGCATCTGGAGGAGTACACGAAGCGCAAAAACTCCTCTCACAGGTAAAAATGTTTGTTCACAGGAATCAGGTCTCAGTAAAAGCTGCATATGGTAAAAAGAAAAGAGAAGAAAAAATAGTGCAACACTGTTTTAATACATAAACAAAACTAGAGCAAGGAGCTCCAGTTCACTCACATGCTCCAGGATATAAAAAGCAGTTTAACCACTCTGGGTTCAGGAACGACGCAGCTTTGTTTAGCTCTGCTTAAATCTGCTGAATAGAGTCCTTCTCGTGTCTCTTACTCCCGAACTCTGGCGGCGTCTGACGTCACGGATCTTCTCCTTCCGTCCTTCACTGGTTGGGGAGGGGTTGCCTGGCTGGGTAGTCAGCGTCAGCGCGAGATTTGGATCTCTCAGCGGGGAGACAGCTATCGGAAAGGCAGAGGCTCCAAACTGCTACACAGGTCACAGCGCAAGTGACAGGACTCCCTCGCCCCTCGGTGCCCAGTTTCCCTCAGCGCTACTTGATGCCTAGTGACGTGTTTATGGAAGACTCAAGGCTCAGGATGAGAGTTTCTTAAAAAAAAGTCTCCCAACATGTCCACAATACAACATGTCACAACCAATGTCAGCTGTCAGCTTAGTATACTCATATAAACGCTAAACGTTTTGCAGACTGTCTTCTGCGTCATCAGGAATAAGTTCCAAAGCTGCAACCCCTGTCTTATATACTGGTTCCCAATTTATCTACTGAACTCAAAATGGTTGATCATAATTACTGATCTCTCTCAAGATTGTAATGAGGATCATGTTAGGTGTATATGACACTAATTAATTGATCTAATTGGTTCATTACAGGCATACCCCGCATTAACGTACGCAATGGGACCGGAGCATGTATGTAAAGCGAAAATGTACTTAAAGTGAAGCACTACCTTTTTCCCACTTATCGATGCATGAACTGTACTGCAATCGTCATATACGTGCATAACTGATGTAAATAACACATTTGTAACAGGCTCTATAGTCTCCCCGCTTGCGCACAGCTTCAGTACAGGTAGGGAGCCGGTATTGCTGTTCAGGACGTACTGACAGGCGCATGCGTGAACTGCTGTTTGCCTATTGGGCGACATGTACTTACTCGCGAGTGTACTTAAAGTGAGTGTCCTTAAAGCGGGGTATGCCTGTATAATTACTGATACTCCTGATGAAGCAGAAGATGTCAGCCAGAGCGGAAAAGAAAAGCCCCTACACAAAGACTAAAAGATTTTCCCATGACAGACTAGTGCAGGGTTGCGCAATATGGGAGCATGGGATTTTTTTTGGGGGGGAAACCCGGCGGTTGCAGAGGCCCCATGCTCTTCCCCAAGGCATTTAAATTAAATGCCGGGGGATCGCGTGAGGCTTATGTAACCAACTTACCGGGATTCAGAAGCCTTGTTGTGCCGCGTCGCCATGGCAATGCAGCATCAAATGGTGCCGCGAGGCCATGTGACGTCACATGACCCCGTGGCGCCATTTGATGCATGTCGCCATGGCAATGGGGTCACGTGACGTCACCCGCGGCTTCATTTGACGCCGGTAAAAAAGTAAGGGGTCCGAGAGCACCTTGGGGAACAGGCAGGGGGGCACAGCTCCAAAAGTTTTGAACTCCCCTGGACTTGGGGAATCACCCAAGCCAGCAGAACCCACTGCAATCTAAGATCTACAGCAGGATTCAAATAAGATAAGCTATATTTTTACGACACTCGTTGAGTGCATTATATTTCAATTTTGCTCTAAATTGTATTTATCAATTGTTTAGTAAATCTTGTCATATTTAAGGTGTATTATACAGGTTTTCAATATTTTAGGTGACAGAGGTTCCCTCCCGCAAGAAGCAGCACTGACAATTCCAAAAGTCCTTTTTTACTCTATTCTGGACTGGAAGCATTGAATTTATACAAGACATTTTCTCTTTTCACGTCTAACAACACTAAAGCGCATTCCATATACTGTATATATATTTTCTTTTGTTGCTAAGGTAAGACAAAAACATTCCATAAGCTCGTTACGTGTATCCAGATGTTTCCTTGATGCTGAGTAGACCTTAGATTGTTTTGAATATTACTGTATTTTTTTTCTGTCACAATCATTGTGTTTGCTTCCTTTGGCAGTTAAATGAGAGAAACACAATAGCTGCACTGAGTAAGGAAGTGAGATACTTCCAGAATTGCTGGATAGAAAATGTCTGCATTACACGTTGCTTTCAGTTATTCATTTAGTTTCCTTTAAAGAAAGATTGAAGCTCTTTGCTTTTAGAAGTGCTGGTAAAGTGCTGACGTGCATTGCAACGCCAGTAGTGTACAGGACAAAAAATAATAATAATACATTATATATATATATATATATATATATATATATATATATATATATATATATATATATATATATACAGTGGTTGACAAATCACCAAAAAATCTACTAGCCACACAAAAAAATCTACTCGCCACCTAGTACCAAACGTGTGCTGCTTGGGCCAATATTTACTCGCCCGGGGGTTAAATCCACTCGCCTGGGGCGAGCAAATGTATATGTTTGTCGAACACTGTATATATATATATATATATATATATATATATGTAAGGATGTGTATACATATATATGAGGGTTCCGCGCTGTCACTAACAAAGGAAGCGCCATACTGTTCTTTTGCCAGTAAGGTCACTGAGTGAATAGTCAGGCTGCGCATGCGCGAGGGAAGCGCGCGAAAGGCAACCAATCTGGAGGGACTTTGGGGGTTGCACTCTGAACTCTGAACTGTGGGAGAGTCAGCTGAGGCTGAGGACGAATAGGGTGCGAGACTCTGGATAGAGAGACAGGATGCGTGTGGGCGGTGGGACACACGAGTCAGAGGTGAAGGAGGAAGGTGGCGGAACCTCGTGTGCGCGAGCGGAGGGTCAGTGACCCTTCCGCTTAGGTGAGAGACATTCCCCAGCCCCGAGGAGCATTACCCCTGTCATCGTAGGGTGCAGCTTTTGTAGGGACGGCCGTAGCAGTTAGGGACGTATCCCTTTAGTGCGGGTTCAGCTGCGGAGTTGCGGACGCCATCTTGGTCTGGAGAACAGACCGCGCAGCATAGCGGAGTGTCGGCGCAAGGCTGGAGCAACACTAGGAACCCTGTGTGGAGTGGTGTGGTCACCGTAGTGACCGGAAGGTATCGGTAGTCAACAAGTGCACCTACACCGGTCATCAGGCGCTGATCCCGCCTCCCACTAACTAATTGGTGTCACTAGTGTGCCATCACACTATTCCATACAGCTAATAGTTGCAGGACATACTCCTTGGGAGAGTGGCAGAGCCACATGTGTACAGAACATTATTCCTAGCAAGGTGTGGCCGAGCCACTGTGTGTGTGTTACGTTATGTTATGTAGAGTATAAGGATCTTATACATGTCATGTATGCTTTGCAAACTTCCGTTAGTTAATCTCAATAGTAAAAGGTTGCCTGTTGCACAATACCGTTGTTATGTTTCTTGCTCAGGGTAGATTCTCTAATACGGGGATCCTGGGTAAGTGGAGGCGCTGCACCATGATAAATAAGGGTATGACCCCAGGCTCCCCAACAGCGGAGGCTCAGAGCTCCTGAACCCACAGGTATACACAACACCCGTAGTTCCTTTAAAGCAGGGATTCACAAAAAGGGCTACATATATATATATATACTATATATACTATATATATATATATATATATATATATATATATATAAAAATTACCCGTCTGGATTGAAATTAATGTGGTTCAGCTCCAGAGACCCCTAAAAGCATAACTGCGTGTAAGAGCTGTGCAGGGAAATGCAGCGTCTCTTCGTGCAGTTCTTCCAGGCTGCAGGAATGAAATGGAACGTTAAGTTCATTTCGCTATTTAATCAAATACAAATTATTGTGTTATGACATTTTTGTTACCAAACACTAAAAAAAAATGCTCTTTTTCTTAGTGAATACTGTTTTTACAAACATTTCATAGCATTCGGTAGGAACATGCAAACACATTCGATAATGTAATTAATTTATCGAAGTTTAGTGAATATACCCTATACTTTATACACCACACTGATTGATAAGTGTCAAACAAACAAATGAAAAATACCAATAAAAAGAACTAACACAATATTAAAACAAATAATGTGCCTGTACTGTATATTTAAAAAAAAGGTCAATTACAGACGAACACCAGCATTTATTGTAAACACAAACCAATACTAATTAGTTACCAAAATAATTATTAGTCAAAATAATTTATGTCTTAACTTTAAATAAAAATATATGGGTGTGTAGCACTCCCAAAAAATTGCAAATAAATGGAAATAAATGCAATACTTGTGCAATGCCGGAGCTCCTGATTCAGGGATGGCTATCTGCAGCAATCCAGGTATACAGCAACAAGAAAGATGATCCAGGGCTCCTCAGGTTTCTTTAAGAAAGCATTTATTCAAGATACACAACGTTTCGGCCTCACTTAGGCCTTTGGCAAGTGACTGGTCATTACCAGTCACTTGACAAAGGCCTAAGTGAGGCCGAAACATTGTGTATCTTGAATAAATTCTTTCTTAAAGAAACCCGTGGAGCCCTGGATCATCTTTCTTGTTGCTAACTTTAAGTAAAGCAGATGAATAATAAAATGTGTCTTATTCTTCTCCATGCGGTAACACAAAGCATCTAAATGGCATTAATAGACATGGAAAGTCATAATAATATTTTTTAATTGGTCCCATAAAAACTCACGGCACATTTTCCAGCAGGTCCCAATAGTGACATTGAGGAAGCTATTGTAATACCAACATCAGTTACATCATATCTATCAACAAGAAACCTTGAGAAGCAGAAACAGAAATGACATGTAAGCTCCTATGTGTATTTACCTTGTCCAAAATCTCTCATCAACAGCTCTTCAGTGTGCTAATTTGCTGTTAACACCCGTATTCAATGCATAGTTTATCATGATAAAAATTCATGTATGCAGCCAATTGATATGTAGCCATTCTTATTCCATAAATGTCTTATGAGCTGCAATTACAATCAATTCTAATACCCCTCTCCCCCCTTCGTCTGGTTCACCTACTGAGTTAATTTAAAATGTGTATACTGTATGTTGACTGAATTATGGTCTCTCTCCATAGCTTCTGCTGTACAGGCTGAGCCATAATAATTATTAAAGTTGTCTGCATACCTTCATCTCCCTCAACTCGACCCTTCTTTCTGTCTTTAGCCTTACTATTCCTTCTTTTTTTTGTCTCCTTTCTGTTTTGTACCTAAAAAATGTTTTATCCCCTTTCTTTACCGTTTACTGACTGGGATATTTATTCCTCTGATTGGGCCTTTGCACATCTTATAATTTAACAACACTCACTCTATGACAACGGCTTTGAAGATACCTGATCATAATTAAAAATATATATATATATATATGTATATATTACTGTGACTGAAAAGCTATAGTATTTAAACAGCCTCTGTAATGTATAATGATTCCAAACAAAACAGGAAAGTTATCATAAAGTTAGTTCTTTTGGGTCATCGTCTGACAAGAACAATATGCAGAACTCATTGTACTGGTATAGTAATTGTATATGCTATTTAAGCTGTTCAAACACCCTTCCAAGGTCTCATCTTCTTTTCAATTTCTATATATTTTTTGAATCTCCCATAATCTGTCCAGTTTCCAGTCATCCTTTTCATTTCATATCATCCTTGTTTAAAGGTCACCAGTAGCGATGGGCGAACTGGTCCAAATCCGTGTCCAGGAGTTCCATGGATGGCTTAGAGCAAATCCGCCACCAGAATCCGTCTGCAGATTGTGTACTGAAAAAGCTGAACGAATTGAGTACAATCCAGACAAATTAAAAAAAAATCCGAACTCTGAGCACCGTTATCACTGCTCATACCTGTAGTACAGGCCTGCACAACTCGTAAAGTGAGAAGGGCCGAACTGCTCCAAGGAAAAAAAAATTGGGCCGCACGGGTAAAATCATCATCATCATCATCATCATCATCATCATCATCATCATCATCATCATCATCATCATCATCATCATCATCATCATCATCATCATCATCTCTCCTCCAGCACCTCTCATCATCATGATCCTCATATCTCCCCAAGAACCCCTCACTATCAACCTTTACGATACTCCCCATCTATCTCTCATAACCCCATCTCTCCTCCTCAGCCACACACATAATACTCCCCCTCCACATCAAACACACAATACACCCCTGAAAACCACACACATCCCACCCCCCTTGCACCTCACATCCCTCTCCCCCCCTGCACCTCACATCCCTCTCCCCCCCTGCACCTCACATCCCTCTCCCCCATGCACCTCCCATCGCTCTCCCTCCCTGCACCTCCCATCACTCTCCCCCCTTGCACCTCACAAAGAAAACAGAGTCGGGCCGCATGGGTAAAACAGCATTTATTATTCTAAATAACACATTTATTTATGATGTTTACTTGAAACAAAATTACATTTAAAATACTTTAATTCAAAATAACTAATTTCCTAATCATCCCATGTCAGCAGCCCCCCCCCAAAGTCAGCATCCCATGTCAGCAGCCCCCCCCAAGTCAGCATCCCCCCCCAAGTCAGCATCCCATCAGCAGCCAGTCAGCACCCCTGTCAAGTCAGCATCCCATGTCAGCAGCCCCCCCTAAGTCAGCATCCCATGTCAGCAGCCCCCCCCCCACCAAGTCATCACCCCCCCCCCAAGTCAGCATCCCCCCCCAAGTCAGCATCCCATCAGCAGCCAGTCAGCACCCCTGTCAAGTCAGCATCCCATGTCAGCAGCCCCCCCCAAGTCAGCATCTCATGTCAGCAGCCCCCCCACCAAGTCAGCACCCCCCCCCAAGTCAGCATCCCATCAGCAGCCAGTCAGCACCCCTGTCAAGTCAGCATCCCATGTCAGCAGCCCCCCCTAAGTCAGCATCCCATGTCAGCAGCCCCCCCCCCACCAAGTCAGCACCCCCCCCCCCAAGTCAGCATCCCCCCCAAGTCAGCATCCCATCAGCAGCCAGTCAGCACCCCTGTCAAGTCAGCATCCCATGTCAGCAGCCCCCCCCAAGTCAGCATCTCATGTCAGCAGCCCCCCCCACCAAGTCAGCACCCCCCCCCCAAGTCAGCATCCCATGTCAGCAGCCCCCCCAGGACAGCAGCCCCCCCCAAGTCAGCATCCCATCCCCAAGTCAGCATCCCATGTCAGCAGCCCCCCACCCAAGTCAGCATCCCCCCCAAGTCAGCATCCCATGTCAGCACCCCCCCCAAGTCAGCATCCCATCCCCAAGTCAGCATCCCCCCACCCAAGTCAGTGTCCCCCCCAAGTCAGCATCCCATGTCAGCACCCCCCCCCAAGTCAGCATCCCATCAGCAGCCCCCCCAAGTCAGCACCCCCCCACCAAGTCAGCATCCACCCCCCAAGTCAGCATCCCCCCTCCAAGTCAGCATCCCATGTCAGCAGCCCCCCCCCCAAGTTAGCATCCCCCCAAGTCAGCATCCCATGGCAGCAGCCCCCCCTCCAATTCAGCATCCCATGTCAGCATCCCCCCCAAGTCAGCATCCCATCAGCAGCCCCCCCCAAGTCAGCATCCCATGTCAGCAGCCCCCCCAAGTCAGCATCCCATGTCAGCAGCCCCCCCCCAAGTCAGCAGCCCCCCCTCCAAGTCAGCATCCCATGTCAGCAGCCCCCCCCCCCCAAGTCAGCACCCCCCCCAAGTCAGCATCCCATCAGCAGCCCCCCAAGTCAGCATCCCCCCAAGTCAGCATCCCATGTCAGCAGCCCCCCCAAGTCAGCATCCCCCCAAGTCAGCATCCCATGTCAGCAGCCCCCCCCCCAAATCAGCATCCCATGTCAGCATCCCCCCCAAGTCAGCACCCCCCCAAGTCAGCACCCCCCCAGTCAGCATCCCATGTCAGCTGCCACCCCACGAAGTCAGTATCCCCCCCAAAGTCAGCATCTCATGTCAGCAGCCCCCCCCAAACATGAAATACCCCCCCCCCCCCCATGCCTACCTGATTTTAGCGGCGGCGGCGGCAACAGAGTCGGCGGCAGCAACAGAGGAGGAGGAGGTGGTGGGTGGTGGATGGTGGATGGTGGATGGTGGATGGCGGCGGCGGCAACTAAAACTAATGGTGGCAGGGTGAAGCGTGGGGGAAGCGCGCTCTAGCAGCAGACCCGGAAGTTCCGGGTCGCGCTACACTGCTGGAGCGTGTCCCCCTGCTGGAGCAGGCTGAGGGGGAAGGGGGGTTGGGGGATTAGGAGAGAGCGCGCATTCACACAGATTGCTGGAGCGCGCTCCTTCTTTCCCTACCAGGGAAGGGGGGGTTGAAGGGGGTCCGTTGCGGGCCACATGGGGTGCCCCGGCGGGCCGCATGTTGTGCAGGCCTGCTGTAGTAGCTCTCGGCCACTGGCTTCCTTTTAAAGCAGACCACAACAACTTCCTGATTGACAATTTAATGTTCCTTGTGGAGTACACATGAGAAACCTGTGAGATATGCTAATAGCTATATTAGCTACATGTGTAAGCAGTGAGCAGCTCAAAATTATGAAGTGACAGTATTGTAATGCTGTTTTAGCTCAAACTCCTAGAACTGTGGCCTAGAAAAGCAGTGGTTGTGAGGAGTTCTAGTTCTGTTGGGTCTTACACCATTCCAGCCATTAGGTTGGTGATCCACAGACCATAGAAAGCAGCCAATCTGAGACGGCTCCAAATCCGCAAAAATATTTTGCCCATCCCTACTCGCGACAGGCTGTAGCTGGATATATACAGTCTGTCGATCTGGGACCAAGAAATCCGTTCACATCACATCCTAATGTACAGTAGGTGAACTCAGTGGATGCCCCAGGATGTTGTTCTCACCAGATGTCTGTCAAGGAATTACAGGTGGTGATTTGCAGCAGGGTCAACGCAGAGTATGTGTGCCACTCTGTACCATTCTTGTCCAGAACCTCGAGGGTCTGGTGGCAGAAGCATACTGTACACGTTCACAAAATTGAACGTGCAGTCCTTGTGCCAGACCCTGACAGGCAATAGGGAGTCTGGAACAACAAACTTGTCAAGCAACAGCTTTGGCTGAAAGGTCTCCGAGAACAGGGTCATGACGCCATGAGGTGGTTGAAGAAGACCCTGCCTTGCCACTCCAGATGCCAGCTGGATTCAGCCTATGTAGTGGAATGGGTTTCTTGCAGTAAGCTTGAAGAATACACTGTACTCTGTAAAAAGGGCAGCACCTGGAACATGAAAACCCCATCCATATGGCTGTTGACATTAAGCGTAACTATGCGCAAAGCCATTGATAGGAGTTTGTCTTGTGTTTCCCACAAGTGCACAGGGGGATAAACCTTGAGTAGCCTTGTGGGCTCAAACCAAGTGGTAAAGCATCTGGCCATTTTTGGACCTGCGGTTGGCCCTCTGTCATGATTCCCTCCTGCAGTACTCCTTTTCTAGACCCTAGTCCCTTCCCTAAATAAGCTTACAACTTAAAGTTTTGTGGCTGAAGCACAGGAAGACACTGTAGAGCAGGGGTTCTCAACTCCAGTCCTCATCGACTGAGCCGCTGATTGAGCAACCTGTGCTGAAGCAGGGATATCCTGGAAACCTAACCTGTTGGGGAGTCTTGAGGACTGGAGTTGCGAACCCGTGCTGTAGGGTCACTTACCCAATTTTATTAGGAGAGCTGACATGTGGGATTCAAAACCAGGTTCATCAACTTTAAAGACAGTGTTTGTACCACTAAACCATTCCTTCTGGACAACATTTGTCTTAAAAATTATGTATTTTGTCGGGATTAGCAACATTAAAAAGACTTTCCGTTCATGTCTTTGAAAGCGCACCTCAATCCATTGCTTCCTAGGATGAATTGAATAAGCACATTAACCCTGTAAAAGGATAACATGACAGGTAAGATTTGATATTGTTTCTTGTTGCTCTCCGAGAGCAGATTTTTAATAGTGCCTTGAGTTGAAGCCTTTTAAATTATTATCAACAGGTCATTAAATATTCACTGGTGCCTTTGTCCATTTGTCTGTGGCTCTGTCTTTTTTTTTTTACCTTGAAGTATTATAATTTTACTTCAAGGAGTGACAAACACCATTCATGTGTTGAGTATGAAAGAAAAGGTCAATTACTCTGTATTTATTCATTGATTCCTGCCCCACCATTGTGTTTGGCGTCAGACTCAGTCAAGACTATTGTTCTCCATAACAAATACTTGGTGGAAAAAACTGCCGCGATTGCTGCAACAATTATCTATGTTAAGCCCTGACATTTCAAAATATTTACATATTGTATCCACACAATTATAAAAGGTCTTAACAACCTTAGTCCAGTTAGAATTATTTCACCTTTTTAATCAAGATAATATGCTATCGTGCTTGTATAATATAACAAAGGCGAAGAAGGAGTATTTTAGTGGTTAGAATCCTGCTAATCTCACAACCATTCTTTGCTATACTGGATTCTCTCCTCAAACCCCAGCAGAATCCAATCCTCTGTCATCCTTCCTGACATTTTCAGTGACCATGCAATAGTGTACTGTGTAAGGAAAATTAAACCACCCCAATCAAGCCCTAAAGTTCTCCTCACTAGAACATTTAGAAACTTTAACCCACAACAGTTTCTGGCTGATCTTCCCAACTGCCCTTGGTAAAGAATCAACGTAATTCCCGACCCTGATTCTGCACTCGACTATTTCCAATCCGAGTTCTTAAAACTCTGTGATACCCATGCTCTACTGTAATGCTGTACTGCCCGCAGACCAGACCAGTCCCCAGTACTGAGGTGGGTAAAGGTATAACACACACCCACAGCAGTGAGGGCGTGCCCGGAGTGTGGTAGGGTGTGTTGCCGGGTCTGGTGAGAAAGGGTTAGCCAGATACTTGCCGAGTCCGGGGCGCCAGAGGTCAGAGTAGTGAAGTCCAAAAGCCGTGGGTCAAGGGTAGGAGAAAACAGCGTAGTCGTAGTCCGAATCCCGGTCCAGGGGTTAGAGAGGTACACATAGTCAAATGGAAGCCGAGATCAAGTCCAGAGAGGGTACACGGAGGGCCAGTTCAGGAACGAGAGCGGAAACACAGAAGAGAGCCAGGCACAGAACTCCGAACAGCACAAAGCCACAAGATGCTATGCAGAGCCCCTGGGGTAATATACTGCGGTAGACCAGTAGAGGGTAGAGGAGGGGCAGAGGTACATCCAGGCAGTCCCTGTGATAGGCGAGGGACATAGAGGAGATGGGAGCAAGGTGCGTGGCTGGGGTGGGTGAGGTGGCATCATGCGATTGCCGGGGGTGGGGCCAGCCGTGTGAGATGAGGGTAGAAAGGATTGGGTGCAGGAGCATTACAGGGCGCGCGGGACCCGGAAGCGTGGGGGCAGTGGCAGTGTGTGCTGCAGAGGAGAGAGACCGAGGTGACATCTGGCCGGCGGAGGCAGGGACCCGGCAGGCAGACCGAGCATCGGGTGCGGCGGCACTCGGGTCTGGTAAGGGGAGGACACACTGCAGGGGACATGTCCCTTGATTCCTTACATCTACTATGCAGACTAAGAGTATGGGGGGCCCACCTTCCATGAGTTACAACTGACCTTATAGCACTCTACCATTTCAGGGATGCCTTGTAGCAAAGCTACAAAGTAACTGGCACTACCAAGGCTCTTAATCACTACAGATGCCTGCGAAACATGTGCACAAGGCAAACAAGGCATGCAAAAGCACAATATTACTCTAACAATCTCCTCCAGAATACATCAAACTCAGCTAACTTCTGGAAGGTTATCAACAATGTGTTCCAGCCTTCTAACCATCAACAACCAAGTAATATCACTAAGGGGGATATTAGTCTCACAAACCCCACTGACATTGCAAATGCATTCAATGATTACTTTGTGGGGTGTGCTACTAACTTATTAGCGAAACGCAACTTAACCACAAATATGAACCTCATTCTGAGAGTACCCCTATAGCCTCACCCTCTCCCAACACTGCTCATAATTTTCAATTTGTCCCGGTATCCGAAGAGGAGATTACACAAGCGCTCCTCAAATTAAAACTAAGCAGCCAACGTGGACCTGATTTACTACAATCTAAGTTCCTAAGTCTTGGTGCTCCAGCCATTGCCAAACAATTTGCTTCCATAATCAACTTTATCCTGTCTGCAGGCCATATCCCTAAGACCTGGAAAAGTGCCAGAGTTTTCCTAATCTTCAAATGTGGGTACAAAAACACTGTCTTAAACTACACGCCAATCTCTCTTCTCCCAATACTATCTAAAGTCATGGGAAAATGTGGTCACTCCCAATTAAGCGATTACTATGCAAATTTCCCTAGCCAATTCCAATCTGGCTTTCGCCCCAAACACTCCACGGCAACTACCCTGCTAAACGTTTACAATGAAATCCAGTGTGGAATGGAACTGGGACAACCCACTGGTGCAAAGGCTTTTGATACTGTTGATCATGCTATCCTGCTTAAAAACTCCAGAGCTCCGGAATAGGGAAGCATGCTTTAAACTGGTTTCAGTCCTACCTATCAGGTAGATCCCAACATGTGTCCATCTCAGGCTCTAACTCCAACCCCTTGGATATCACCTGTTGTGTCCCGCAAGGCTCTGTTCTGGGGCCCCTACTCTTCTCAGTGTTCATCAATGACCTTCCCACAGCTTGTAAGGAAGCTTCAATACACATGTATGCAGATGACACAATCCTATATGCACACAACCATAGCCTCTCCGACCTTGAACACATACTTCGGTCTGACTTTTTGAGACACGAAAGCTGGATTTCCCAAAACAAACTATTTTTAAACACTGACAAGACTGTTACAATGGTATTTTGAACCAAGACCAAATTTTTAAAGCTTCCAGTGACTGAGCTCCAGATCAGAACCAACACTAACACCACCCTAACTCCTGTTACTAGTTTTAAATACCTGGGCATATGGTTTGACTCCCATTTAACATTCGGGATGCACATTGATACCCTGACATCCAAAACTTATGCCAAACTAGGTGTACTTTATAGGAACAAATCCTCCCAAAGTCTGCTGCTCAGAAAGCATATTGCACAGCAGATGCTAATGCCAATTATCGACTATGGAGACATAGTATATGGCTCAGCACCCCAAACCCACCTGAGCAAACTTGACACCCTCTACAATTCAATATGTCGTTTTGTTCTCCAATGCAACTACAACACACATCACTGCGAAATGCTCAAAGAACTTGATTGTTTATCACTTGAGTCTAGGCGCAAAGTTCATCTTTCCTTTCTTGCCTTCAAATACTTTCTGGGTAAGCTACCCATCTATCGGAACAAGCTCCTCACCCCTGCCACATGCAGCACTTATCATCTTAGATCTGACTCCAAAAGACTGTTCGTGGTCCCAAAGCTCAACAAAGTATCCGGCCGCTCCTCCTTCTCTTAACGTGCACCACAAAACTGGAACAATCTACCGGAGACTCTCACATCCACCACCAGTCTAAATTCTTTCAAATCTCACATTTGAATCTGGTCTGTAACTGTTACATACGCCTATAATATATATTTTCTTTAACTGTGCATGCAATGTCTTCTATATAATGTATACCCTGTTCATTTATGTAACTGTATTTGTAACCATGTATTATTTGTCTTAACTCTATGCCCAGGACATACTTGAAAAGGAGAGGTAACTCTCAATGTATTACTTCCTGGTAAAATATTTTATAAATAAATAAATGTCAATATATTCATCATTAAAACCTAACCAAACATAATCATCAACAGCATGTACATTGGTTTTACCATCCTCTTCATCATTATCTTCTGTTGCTACAGAGTCTATGCCAGTTCAACAGAATATAACGTCATCATCACTAGTATCATTGACCATCATATTGTGATGACCCAACACCACCTCACGCATCACAACGTCAATGACCATATCACAACAACCAGAATCCCCCAGTTATGACCCCTCTAGGCTGTATTTTCAATGCAAGAGCTATTGTTTGTTGCTTTTATAAACTTTCAAATGATCAGAGAGCAGCTACAGTACTGTACATGTTGCTTATGTCAAACAGTTGTGAAAAAGAGTAGAGCAGGTACCCGACTTGGCACCTCTGCAGTAAGAAGTCACTCACACCATCACCAGAGAGCCGTAGATAGTCATGGTAAGAAGACAAAGAGTTGTCATAGTAGTTAGACAACACAGTGTAGTGACACAGGTGGAGATAGAGACAATGGTTCAACATCACCACAGACACAACAACACGGTTACAATTGGATCATGGTGAATTTTGTGATAATGGCTATTTAGATGATCTGGGTGTAATAGTGATGATGAATAGCAATGATGATGATGGTGTGGGGGCTAGCCGGAGTCGCAGCAGTTTGCACATGTTAGTACTATTGCTACTAGTAGTACAAGCAGCCAGATATGCTCCCCCAAACCAAGAATAGCAGCTTATAGTCCAGAAAGAAAAAAGAAACAGACAACGCACTGAGAAAGCACAACCTTATCACATATCATAAAAGCAGCAGTATCTTTGTGTTCTTATCACTATATATTTTGATTCACATATATATTATTATTAATAGGCACACAGATCTATCCCTTTGTGTGAGGCAAACATAATTGTTTAAGTGCCTCCAGTGCTTGCATCCGCTATTTGTATTTTACAATTGATGTAAAATGAGTTAAGCTGCTGGCCGTCTGTGCTAGTCTACATCATTTTTATTTGGTTTGATGGGATTGGCCCAGAAACGCTATAAAAACTATTAACAACCTTATCATGTGACTTCCTGATGAAGCACGCAGTGCGAAATGCGTAGTGGTCACGTGGGGTTGCTGCGCGCAACTTAATTGGTGGAGAACTGACCAGGAAGAGAGAGGTTATAACTCAGCTGACGAAGTGAGCAGTCTGGACCCTCAACAAACCACTCCAGCGGCATCCGTCTCTCCCGTTTCTTACTCCCTCCTTGTTTTTAACATTGTAAGTCATACACATGTTCCTGTACCCATTGTTGTTGTTATTCTGTGTATCCTTGTCAGGACTCCTTTCAATACATTTATTATACTGTTTCTTTTTGTCTTTGTGCCACATTGTGAGCTTCCTTAGAGAGCTCCCTCTGCAGGGAAGTTTGAAGTACCCCTACTGATGGCAGCATGCCAATTACAGTTGTATAGTTACTTGGGACAGCACCAGCGCAGATTTCCTTTATACTTACAGTCCATGAAGTGTTTGAAAAAGTGAACAAATTCCACTGCACCCATGAAAGAGCTCTGCTGTGGAATGGCAATTTAGCCAAAATGCTTACTATAGACTTGTTGCATTTAAAATTCGTAGAATATAAAGGGTTTAGAGAGCTTCTGCAATTAATAATATTGTTTATTTGTAAAGACCCAACATATTCCACAACATGATACAATGGGGTTACAGAGAGATGGTGGAGCCACGTTGGACCATCCCAATCAAATCATACTGTATTTCCCTAATAATGTGCTTCCAGAACTGTCCAGCAAGGTTGTTGCATTCGTGGTTGTGACTCTTGCACAGTTGGAGGGCAGTAGAGTACACCTCACTACAGACATGTGGAGTAGTGGTCATGGAGGCGGTGACAACCTGACCATTCCTGCCCATTGGGGATGTTTTACTCAATGTAGTAATAATACTGTTAAACTCACAAGGGGTAAAATAAAAAGACTATAGCGTGGAGGGAATGAACCCCATATTGTTCGATGCTCCTGAGAGGTATGTATAACGGGGTATAAGTCAAGATTAACCTCAGATGGCAAAAAGAACCAATAGAGAAACAAGCGATCCCACTGCAATGAACATATGAAACTTTAAGTATATGATAGAGGCGGCAATATGCAGACTTGATATTCCCAGGGGGGGGGGGGGGCCGTGATGCAGGGGTTGGTTAGGAGACAGGAAAGGAAGCCTTGTGTAAAACTCCCCTCCTGTACTCACAAATAAACCGTCCGAAGCCTGCTGCCCTTAACCCGCCTGGATTCTTCACTGCTGCCTCCGCTGTACTCCCGGTGCTGGCTCCACGTGGATTGCGCTGTCGGATGACGTCGTCGCGACCGCCAGGCTGGTTGCTGCGGGGAGGTTTCCAACGATGAGTCACAGATAGCCCTGCCACTGCGAGGGAAGGGAAGGAAGTGACGTTCTCTTGGTGCAGGGGATCCTTGGCGTGCCCCAGCCGTGGATATGTAGTAACAGGATAGAAGGTGTATCGGCGGTCACTGCAAAGATAGAAACTCCGCCAAATTGTAGATAAAATCAGCTTTATTCAAGACGTGGTGCTGGACAACACAGAGATCACATCCTCTGACGCGTTTCGTTCCGTTAAGGAACTTTATCTTAACGGAACGAAACGTGTCAGAGGATGTGATCTCTGTGTTGTCCAGCACCACGTCTTGAATAAAGCTGATTTTATCTACAATTTGGCGGAGTTTCTATCTTTGCAGTGACCGCCGATACACCTTCTATCCTGTTACTAAAATAAAAAGATAGCCAGCATCAGCAACAGCAAGATGTTCCATAGATACGCTACTTTGTGTATGCAGAGTTTTGAAGCAAAGACCTACTGTATACAGCTTTTGATATCTTAACAAAATAACAGAATGTGATTGAGTGGTGGCTAACTCCCAGGGCACTTGAGGTTGAGTTTGTTACGGGTAATCAAAATTCCAACTAACATAAGGCAACATGATACACATTTTGCTCACTTATTCAATTCAATAGTCTCTCGTTGCCTGGGCCACCGATGGGGGGAGAGGGAGAGGGAAAGGAGAGTTGAGACAAGTGCACCGGACCCAACGGTCAAACATCAGACCTAACTTCCACGTCTGGCTGCCGGGGCCTCGGTGTGCAGCGGCACCCCAGCTCTTCTCAGCAGTGGATCCCTCTCATGCTGTTCATTCTGGAACCCCTCCCCTGTGCACCCGGTCAGTTTCTGACGTTCAGCCCCCCAGAAGTCGGGCCCAACTTCTGCATCCACCCACAGGGTCCAACTCCCCTCCACCGTGGGACTACAGGCCTCCCCACCCAAGGTAAAATTCTTGAAGAGTGGGGGGGATTGAGTGAGAGATGAGAGGTATTGGGTGAGAGAGGAAGGAGACTGGGTGAGATAGTGTCATGGGAGAGGGGGTTTGGCCCGGTATTAAAGGGATTACACCCCATTTGGCCACCCCCTGCTCTCACCTGGGAGGCGAGGGGTTAACTGGAATGATGTCCAGTACTGTAGTTATGCCCCTGCTTCAGCACCAACTGTGTATCCCCCTGTGAATATGTATTGTTCCCATTCCAGTGTCTGCACCAACCCATATACTGCGATCTATGGAGGGAAAGGGTTAATGTTAATTCTGTGTTTATGTCCCTTTGTCCCTTTTCCCGCCTTTGCAGGCTCCATTTTGCAGTTTCTCCATAGGTCGCCATTGGGGCTCAATACAATCCTATGGAGATTCCGGCGATTTGGGCCCGTTTCCGTAGAAGACCTGCAGGTGGCGCTCGAGTGGAGGAGCGACGGTTCTCCATTGAAAGTCAATGGAGCCATCCATTTCATTTGGGATTCCTGGAAGCCGACCTCCGGAGGCGAGCTGGCAGCCAGTCAGACCGCAAAACCGCAATAGCGGAAACATTGTCACAAAGAGCTTTGATCGCGCAATTGGCGTGGGAACTAGGGCCTCGGTCAAGTTCACGGCCAATTGGCGTGGGAACTTTTGTTCTAGGGCGCCCAGGAATAAAATTATTTTTGCCCCTAGATGCTAGGAACCCCCTCACTCCTCACATGACCCCAACAGGGTTCGACAAGTAATGGCGACGAGAAAGGGTCGCGCCGGCCAGGAGGGTCCTACCATTGACCGTAATGGTGGTGAAAGCCATGTGACTTTCAAACACTAAGTGTGAAACAGGGTAAACTGGAAACCCATAACTCCGGTTCCGCGGGGACCAGAGGGTTTGGATTTGGCAAGGATGTAGACACTGCTCCGGCATGACTACATGGCAATTTTCAGCCCTCTCCCCTCAACCGGACGGAGAGGGTTAACTGTTAAAAAGTGTGTGTTTCCCATTGACTTCAATGGTAGCGGAGGTCCCATTGAATCCTATGACTGCGCCGGCCCTATTGATTCTAATGGAAGAAAGCCGCGTGGCTTTGAAACGGCTAAGTCCAAATGTGTATAAAGTGTAAACCTATATCTCCGGTTCTGTGAGTACCAGAGGGCTGGGATTTTGGTCGCATGTAGTCACTGCTCCGGCATGACTGCATGGCCTTTTCCAGCCCTCTCCGATCAACCAGACGGAGTATGGGCAAATGTGAAAATTGTGATTTCCCGATTGACTTCAATGGCGGAGTTGCTCCATTGAAAGCTTATAGCGGCGGAGCCCATTGATTTCAATGGAAGAGTGAAATGCAGTGATTTCTTTTAGCTTATAGCGGAGAATTCTGCATTAAAGTTAATAGGGGATTTTAACTTGTTTTTTGTATCTCCGGTTCTGGGGGACGTGGAAGGCTGATATTGGGCCACTATGGCAAATGTCCTCCGGCATGAGGACATGGCAAATTTCAGCCCGCTCAGACCCACAGAACGGATTATTTTAATATGTGTAGATATTAAAGAATATACTGTTTTGCAAGGCTGGTATAAAAGCCCGGGAAAGTTACTGGCTCTGCTTTATATTAATGTTCAGGAGGGCGACCCTTTGTCTACAACAGCCCCCTGATCAAAGACTTGGCCACTCTGATTGTGTACAATAGGGCAGGGAAACGCAGAGCCTGAGTGGTCTGTAAGTGCCATAATTCACACTTACAGACAAAAGGGTTTCCTGACCAGATAGAAGTCTGGTAGACTTTTAGGCGCCCAATGTTAGGGTATGGGGCTGAAACTCCATATAAACTAGTGTAAACCCTATACACAGTGTCTTTTCGTGATGTCTTCATTTGTATCCTGTATTGCTGAATGAATTGCCAATCCTGTACCTGATTGCTTCATTGTCCGACCCCTAAGTATGAGTCCATGTTTTGTCTGCTATTTGTACCATCTTGTGTGTTCTCCTTCTTTAAGGAATAAACTATATTTATTATATCTAAGTCGTGTTCAATTCAACTCAGATATTTGGTGTATATTATAACCTATCACTTGCTACCGTGACAGATAGGAGGTTTTTTTTATAGAGGAGTTGGGAGAGAGAAGGGGGTAAGTGAAAGAGGAGGGGAAGTTAGAGAGAGGAGGGGTAAGGGAGAGAGAGAGGGGAGGTGAATTAGAGAACAGGGGGCGAGTGAGAGAGATGGGTGTTTGGGTGACATAGAAGGGGGTTAGGGAGAGAGAAGGGGGAGAGTAAGTGAAGAAGGGGAGATTTAAATAGGAGAGGGGAGTGAGTGAGGAGGGGGTTGAGTGAGTAAGAGGAGGGGATTCAGTGAGTGAGGGGGGACTGAGTGAGAGGAGGGGAGAGAGTGAGTGAGATAGAGGGGGCGTAAGAGAGAGAGAGTGGGAGAAAGGGAGGGAGGGGACAGAGAGGGAAAGGGGGGAGAGAGGAAACAGTGAGAGAGACGGAGAGAAATAGATGGGGAAGAATAACAGAGAGGGTAGTGAGAGTGAGGGAGTGAGAGAGAGAGAAAAGGGGGATAGATACAGGTGGAGAGAGATAGGGGAAGTGAGAGAAAGAGGGGAAGAGAGTGAGTGGGGAGAGTGATAAAGAGGGGAGGAGAGAGGGGGAAGAGTGAGCTAGAGAGGGGGAGAGACAGCTAAGAGTGAGCAATAGAGGGAGAAGAGGGAACGAGAGAGATGGGGAGTGAGAGACAGAGGGGACAGAGAGTATGGACTGAGAAATACATGGGGGAGGGGGATAATGAGGAGTGTGAGAAGGGGGAGAGAAATAGAGGGAGGGGGAGAGAGAGAGGAAGAGAGAGGAGGGGAAGAGGGAGAGAAAGAAGGTGAAGAGAATGAGAGAGAGAGAGAGAGAGAGAGAGAGAGAGAGAGAGAGAGAGAGAGAGAGAGAGAGAGAGAGAGAGAGAGAGAGAGAGAGAGAGGGGAGGAATGTGTGGGAGTGATAGAAAGGGTGGGAGAGGGAAGGGGAAGAGAGAACAAGAGTGGGGGAGTGAGTGGCATAAAGGGAAGAGTGAGCAAGAGAGATTTGGAATGGATAAGAATGGGGGAAAGAAATGGGGAGTGTGAGAAGAGGGAGAGAAACAGGAGTGAGAGGGGGAAAGAGAGTGAAGAGGTGTATGAGAGAGAGGGGGAGTGTAAGAGAAAAAGAGAAGGGGCTCACAGGGCCGCCGACAGGGGGGGGGGCACAGGTGGAAACTCTAGTCCTGAGCCCCAAGAAAGCTGATGGTGGCTCTGCTTATTTCCTAGCTCCGTGTAGGAATGTGCAGGGCATTTTGTTAATTTCCATTAAAGATGTGCTCAATTTAGCAGATCCTATCTGATGGGAGATCTGTGTAGGCTGTTGACGCACTTTGAAGAAGCCACCAATCTTGTCAGCTGTGATGATGCTGGCATTATCCACCGTTGAATATCTATTGGCAGATCGACCTTTGGTCCTATTCGCCCATCGCTAATCTGCACCCTGGCCTTTGGATATAAATTGCTTTCATCTGAACTGTTTCAATATCACACTATTACGGAATAGAAGAAAGAAGATTTTTAGTCCTCCAACTTTTCCAAAACAACTGAAAAACATTTTTAAAAAGTGTAAATCCTGTAAAATGTGTACATTAAAGTGTCAATAATCGGAAAACCATTAAAAAAATTTAACATTATTTACCTATGATCAGACAGCACATTGGGAACATTTGATACTCTGTAAAAAGGTTAGTATTTTGAGTTTGGCATTAGGGATAAAATCTCTCCACTAGATCAAACATTTTAAAAACAGAATAAAGCTCTCTTACAGACTGTCAATAGCCTTCTATATGATAATAATACAACTGATTATCCATTGTACAATTCCAATCACCCCCAAACATTTCTTCAGGTTTACGGTCCATTAAAACATTACTTAGGGTTTAAAAAAAAAAAAAAAAAAAACTTTGTTTACCAATAGCCATATATATATATATTTTTAAAAATTGGGAAAAGAAACAAACATTGTTATCCAGTAGTAGTTTGCACTTTTAACGGGCAACCCCTGATAACCCCATGTACACTAAAATAATTTAATTTGAAAAAAATCTACAGAGGAGAAAATAGCAAACCAAACACTCACTTTTGTGTCAGGGCTTAACAAAGATCGCATTGCCATTCTTTTAGCCATTCCTTCTGATTTTGAGCATCATTATGGGGGAGATTTACTAAAATATGCATTATTTTCAAGTGATAATTAAAAATGAGTGTGCTACCCAATATAATAATGCATATTATAACTTGCTTTTTATATTTATTGGAACAGAAATGTTTTAATATTGATGCTATTCACTAAACTCCGATATCTAGAGATATCAGGCTAACGCCCAAAATGAACACACTTTTTGTATCATACAGGGTACATGACCATAAACATGGGCAAGTTACCCTAAATCAACTAATATATTATAAAAAAAAGAACATATCCAAAGATTTAACAACTGTCGAATATATTAACCCATTGCCTTTAGTAACTCAAGTGGCCAGGTAGTCATGGGAAACCCATACCTTGCTGTCCACAAAGATCCACTAAGGTCTTAAAATATTCCAAACACTACACTATCAACCCCATTTGCTTACCAAATAGGCTAGTAAGGCATTGCTTGGCAATGCCCTACAATCTCAGCTATGAAGAGGGTTAGTCCCCACCTTCCTCCCCTTTGGGGCTTAACCTCCTACCCTCAATAGAAATGGAATATACTCCCAGAATTAGGGTTTACTGCTCCTGAAATCACTAAGCAATATACGGCAGCTTGGAGCCCCTCAGCGACGGGGCTCATGACCGCTGGGGCCAGCCTCCCTCCTCTTCCTGCCTACCCCCCCCTGTGGGGTCCCCTCACCTGTAGCGCTAGGATGCGCATTGCCACCTCCATGGCCGGCCAGATACTGCTTCCCCTCCCTTCAACCTGCGCGCCCCCCCCCCCTTCAACCCGCGTGCCCCCCCCCCTTCAACCCGCGTGCCCCCCCCCTTCAACCCGCGTGCCCCCCCCCGTGGCATGGTGGGAAGAAAAGGGTAGGGCTTAGGGTTTTTAAACTGGGGCAGGGAGCAGGAAGGCAGTCTGGCACAGGAAGGAAGTGAGAATGGCTGACGTACAGGAGCTATTAACCAGGCTGCAAACGGAGGCTCTTTATAGAGAGGAAGGATGGCTGCAGCAGCAGCTGGCAGGTCTGATCGCAGGAGGTAGCAGGGATGGTGCTACAGCTGGGGGATTGGAGGAGCCCAAAGCAGAAGCAAGGGGTGGAACTGTGCGGCGCAGCCAGAGATCCATGCGGCCGCCGGTGCGGCGGGTGGTGGCCCACTCAAGGCAGTCAGGCCCTCTGAGGGGAGCGGTGAAGGTCCGGGACCCGCCTGTGCAGCGAACACGGCCGTGTGCTGATCCTACAGCGGAGGGCACGGGGCGGAGTCAACTCACGCCGGGAGGCAAATGGCTGAGGGTAAGAAGAAGGTTTCGGCCTCTATTCCTCGCTCAGCTTTAGAAGAAGCAACCCCCCCTTAAAAAAGACACCAAGGGGTGCAGAGGGGGTGAGGTATGCCACAATCACGTGGTGGTACTTCACTGGGTGAGAATAAGGGATTGTCTGAGCAGCCCTTACAGAGGGGGGGAGGGCAGCATCAGGTGGGTGCTGCAGGACAGGATACAAGCCAATAGGTGAGAGAGGCTGGGGGTGCCGCTGAGGCAGCGGTTGTGGGTGCTGCTGGTGCAGCAGATGTGAATGTTGCTGGGGCAGTGGATGTGGCTGCCATGGTAAAAGCTGTGTTGGAAGCCTTAAGAGGGCAGGGGGGGGGCACCCTGCGGCAGTTACCCCAGTGGCAGCAGTAGCTGATACACGGCCAGGGGTGGCAGCGGCCTGGGAAGGGGCGTCCTATCGGGCTGAGGCCAGCAACCTGGCTCCTTGTGAAAGGGTAAGTGGTGGTTTCTCCTCCGACACTTGCAATAGGAGTGGCGGAGGCAGGGAGGGTACCTGACATTTGTTTCTCAGACACTTATGCATGCCTCACAAGCCCGTTGGGTCTACACTTGTCAGCAGATGTAAAAGTAAACATATTTATTTATTTATAAAATATTTTACCAGGAAGTAATACATTGAGAGTTACCTCTCGTTTTCAAGTATGTCCTGGGCACAGAGTAAAACAAATAATACATGGTTACAAGTACAGTTACATAAATGAACAAGGTATACATTATATACAAGACATTGCGTGCACAGTTAAAGAAAATGTATATTATGAGCGTATGAAACAGTTACAGACCAGATTAAAGTGTGAGACAGCCTTAGATTTGAAAGAACTTAAGCTGGTGGTGGATATGAGAGTCTCTGGTAGGTTGTTCCAGTTTTGGGGTGCACGGAAGGAGAAGGAGGAACGTCCGGATACTTTGTTGAGCCTTGGGACCATGAATAGTCTTTTGGAGTCTGATCTCAGGTGATAGGTGCTGCATGTGGTAGGGGTGAGGAGCTTATTCAGGTAGCTGGGTAGCTTGCCCAGAAAGTATTTGAGGGTGAGACAGGAAAGGTGAACTTTGCGCCTAGACTCTAGTGATGACCAATCTAGTTCTATGAGCATTTCGCAGTGATGTGTGTTATAGTTGCATTGGAGAACAAAACGACAAATTGAATTGTAGAGGGTGTCAAGTTTGCTAAGGTGGGTTTGAGGAGCCGAGCCATATACTATGTCTCCATAGTTAATAATTGGCATTAGATATGGGCAGGGGAGTATGTGGAGATATTATCCCTACTTCGCGGGTATAAAGAAGCACTTGCTAGGTCCAGCAAAAAAGGTGAGGCCAAGAAGGAGGACATAGAGAAGCTATTATTCCCACAAACATTTTGTAATTGGTCACAGGCCTTCTCTATCCTGGCCAGTGTTATTGGGGGAAAATCACCTAATTTATGCTCTGCATTATTTAAATATCTAGATATGATCAGTTTTGTGTATAGAAACCATAAGGGGATGGGTTGGTGGCTATATGATGAACAATTTCGGCAGAAAATGGCTGTGCAAAAGCAGCTATCCTGGGATAAAAAGACATGGACCTATGGTTAGAGATTTTTACCATGGTTAAGCCGAATCCCTTTCATGAACGGTCCGGCAGCATGGAATCCTGCAGTTTGCCGGTCACTAGTAGGAGAGGAAGGTCAGCGCAGCAGACTTTGGAGAAGGCTGGTGGGGCAGGCAAGGTTTGAGGTGGCATCAGTTGTTACCAGAACTACTGGTATTGGCAAGGGATAGGAGGTCGCCCAAAATGTTGATTATTCATGTGGGGGTCAACGATGTGGGGGGGGGGACATCATTAGACCTAATTAGGTCGATAATGAGTGATATAGCACGGATTCAGGTGCATTGGGGAACGGTCCTCCAGGTGGTGTGGTCGGATATAGTGTACAGAAAGGTGTGGAAAGGGGCGCAGCGAGCTGAGGGGGGGGGGGCGCACAAGGAAAATTAATAAGGCAGTTGGCAAATTTGTGTTGCAGGTAGGAGGCTGGGTGATAAGGCATCTTGATTTCGAGTAAAAAAATAGCGGATTGTTCCGACTAGACGGGGGTACATTTAGCTGAGATAGGATTAGACTTGTTTCAAGTAACACTCCAAGAAGGGCTCGAAAGGGTCCTGGCGGGTCTGGGGCTAGTTTAAGGAATTAAATAGCCCCGTGGGTGGCAGCTGTTGGGGGGATGAGTGCCCAGAATCGCTTAACAGCCGGGCCAACGGGCGCCCGGCTTGGTGGGTGTGCGGGCCATGGTTGGGGTGCCAATGGCCTTTACCCGGGGGGAGAGCACGCTGGCAGTGGTAGCACTCACCAAGGTTTATTATTATTTGTGTAAATAAAGCCGTGGCCCTTGAACCTCCAGACCTTTGTTGTGTGTTTATTTATGTGTGTTGGGGGGAGGCGGGATCAGAGGGGAAGCTTCCTCGCAGGCTCCGAGGTCAGGCATCTTGGAGCCCCTCAGCGACAGGGCTCATGACCGCTGGGGCCAGGCTCCCTCCTCTTCCTGCATAACTCTGTCAATTGTACACTGACAGTTCATATTGCACTGCAATGCTTGGAACGATGACTTGCTCAATGTACTCCTTCAAATACAGTAAGTAATTTTTTTTATGACGGTTATTAGGATGCACACATTGCATGCAATACGCCATTAAAATGTTCTTGCCTACAAATCCAAAAATGTCTAACCTGTCCTCATTAGTAAGTAATTCACGCTCCCTCCTACCCCCACCATACTGTATGCACAAACCTGTCGCTAAATACAAACGGGTGTAATATATTAATGAGTATCACTCATATATAAAACATTGGGGAGAAACATGATTAATCAGTTTGTAAAAGAATAATCAAAGAGAACACAGCAAAAAAAGGACATGTAAGCTAAAAATACAGTTTGCAATGAGGACATAGTTTAAAGGAAAAATGCCGCTTTATAATCTTATCAAAGTCTTATTGACTTGGTTGTTCATGTGATTACAAAAGGCATCTTATGATCTAGTTTTTCCTGACCTTTTCTTCTTGACATTGACATCATGAATGGTCATAAAGTAACAGTGTATTTTTCGTTGACATTTAACTGGTTTACTACAATTGGATTAATGTATAAGGCTCATATAGCAATGTGTTCTTCTGAAAAACAGTAAAGAGAAACATTTGATGCATGTGATGTAAGTTCTGTTTACTGACATTTAGCACAGTGCACAGCATGGAGCATGGAATCCATCCAGAACATAATATAATTATAATAACGACAACAGTCCTTAGTCAATATTTACTACTTTGACCTTTAATTTCTTATTTATGAAAACAAAACCCTCAGGTCACAATCTAAAGAAAACAGGAAAAAAGTGATGCATCCAAATTGGTCAAAGTTCCTCAATAGTATATATAAATGATACTGGATAGCAATGGAAAGTCCATGAATAATATGGCAATTGTCAGGTACGGGCTAGGAGTCCAAAGGGCCAAAACGATAGCTAATACACTATCACCCAGTCTTTTCACTACAGCAGACGAGAACAAATCCCCATTACCAAAAGGAATGTTCACATGCACTAATTGTAAAGCGTGTGCTTCAATAAATCAGGGCAAAACGTTCACTTCTACAATCACGAGATTCACGTATAACGTCCCATGCTTTATTAACTGCAATTCCACGTTTATTATATATTTACTCAAATGTGGATGTGGACGCCAATACGTGGGGAGGACCACTAGAAAACTAAAGATTAGAATCCTAGAGCATCTCCGATTGATTAAGAATAAAGATCAGAATCACCCTGTACCAAAACATTTCTCTAATTGTCCGCATGGTAATGCCAATCGTTGTACAGTTCAAGGCATTGAACATATTCCCGCCCCTCCCAGAGGAGGAGATAGAGTTAAGATGTTAGATAGACGGGAATCCTACTGGATTTTTACTCTGAGGACTAGGGAACCTTTTGGCATGAACATTGATTGGGATATAAGTCATTTTCTTAATTAAATAAATTAATTTGTATTTTGGGCTTATTCATATAGATAGGTCCATTTATTATTGTTCATTATTTTCTTGCATTGATGCACTTTGTATTATTTTTCATGCACTGATGCACTCTTTTTTATCTCTTCAACAATAGAATTATGGATATGGATTTATTAGTTAAGTTTGTCATTAACCCTCAATATTGATAATTTTTTCTAATTTTTTCCAATTTATTCTTTTTTCTGCTTTGCTTTCCCAATCTCTGTTCATGCTGCTCTATATAATTGCATAATCATGTACTATTAGGTCCAGGGTCAATCCATAAATAGGTGACTTATATAAGAAGCATCTTATGTTGTCCACTAAAGTGATTAGCTAGGACTACATTCTTATGTATATGCATCTGATTATAATAATTATTATACAAATCTGCACTTGTATCATGATCATGTTCAGTTCACGATCCACAAACTACCAAGTATCACCTACACAGGCATAGTTCATTATGAACCTAGTGAGGGCCATTTATAGCACTTAGCTGTAAATTTATTACTATAATATTATGCCCTTTACATATTATATACATTCATTGTCTATGCCCATGTAGATCTACTGCTATTATAGTATTGAAATGCGTTTTTAACCTGTTTTTACCTCATTGTACATTTATGTGTTGTTAATAAAGTTTGTTTTAGGAAAAAAAAGAGAAAAAAAGACAGTCAGATAGCATTACCATACCACCTGACTGACCTGGCCAATGGCTGTGCACGCCGCGTCACCGCGACCCGTTGCGACGCGTGACGATGACGTCACACCCGGTTGCGCGAGGCACAGTACAGGTGAGTATAAATCATGCAGTTTTACACTTGTTAGTCACCTTGATAAAGTGCCTCGTGCACGAAACGCGTAGGTGCGTTCGTGTGGCTTTGTTGTCCCTTTGCTGCACCACCCTGCAATAAACCTGACCTGTTGTTCAGCTGAGTGCTCACTTTGTATTTTTTCCGGTCTCAATGGGAGTTGGAAAATGAGGCAGTGCAACACATCTTCACCTATCTTCCTGCTCACAATCTAAAGAAAACACATTTGCAAACTAAATCCGATTGTCCAAGCATTATGTTTTAATGCCACTGCCAATGTTGTCTCCTTTCAAAACAGCTAATTACAGATGCAGCGGCCGTTATTCGAACATTTCTCTGAGCCGTTTTCGTAAAGTCTGCTGTATTCCACGCGTGATTCACTCGTTATTCTCGGCGAACACTAAAATTAACGCGGCCAATCAATGTTGGGTACATTTTTCTCATTTGCTATGCCCGCACAATTGCTGAATAGACCGAACCTGTACACTCAACATAATGCCAAGTCTTTATTCAAAACCGAACGTCAGTTACGTATATCTAATATTTTCTGCAATTAATGCTGGAACAGATAAGAAGGCGACTTTAGCAGAGATATATCATCATATAATTGAGAACTACGATTATTTCAAACTTTTACCTAACCATTGTGGGTGGAAGCATTCGATAAGGCAAACTTTAACTAATGGGGATTGTTTTTATCGCACTGCCCCTCCTGAGGGAGATAGCAGGGGTTATTGGTCTGTGCTCCCAGGTTTTGCTGGTATGTTTGCTGTTGGCAACTTCAAAAGGAGAAAGGTCAGGCTTAATCCATTTAAGATTCGTATTTCCCATACCTGCAATGTACCAACCCCGGCTAGCCAATACGATTGCAATAACGGGCAAATCGTCACTGAAAACCTAGTGAACCCGCCTGATTACAATCCTTGCTACCTGACCCCACCTGTCAACTATGATTGCTACCTGGCCCCGTCTGACTACCAGCTTCAGCAGTCAACTGTCAACTATAATGCAGATGACATGAGTGACCCCAGCTTCTACGCACAATACACCCCGGCTTGCCAATATGATTACAATAAATGGACGACTGTCACTGAAAACCTTGTGAACCTGTCTGATTACAATCAGTGCTACCTGGCCACGCCTAATTACAATCATTGTTACCTGGCCCCGTCTGACTTCCCGCAGTCACCTGTCAACTATAATGCAGATGACATGAGTTACCCCAGCTACTACGCAAAATACACCTCTGACATTGACTCATCTCCACCCAGTTGGCAAAGTTTATAATGATAAAATGTAATGTACTGTACAATACAGTGTTACACTATAGAGTATTAACTTTAATTGCCAATGACACTACTGTAGTGTACAGTATGCTTGTAGACATGCACCATATAGCGCAAGTTGACGCATGCGCAGTACCGAAAATAATAGCATAATTTTTTTCCCAGAAAAGAAACTTTGAAATCGAGCAGCAAAAGATAAGGATGAAGTTCGATGGTACTCTAATTTTGCCTTTTTTAAATGTTGCCTTTTTTACTTTTATACAGTCCATCAGTATTACCAGCTTCACGCTTTTAAAACTTTGTCACGCTAATATTTTTGACAACACACTACAGTATGGACTGTAGTACTGTACAGTATGTGATCGATTCAATTACTGCACATGTAATAGCCTGTACTAATATTTCACAACGAGATGTTTTTTGCATTTACAGTATTCCACTTCCTGGTTAATGGAAAACACTACTGTATGTTACTGTTTTATTTTACCAATGATGTTGCATTTTGCAGTATACAGTAATTAGACTTTGCATGTGTAATTAATTCGGATAAGAAACCCTCAAAATAAATATTAATAACAAAATAAATAAAGTCCTGCATTGTGATTTCTCAAGAATGACTTTACAGCCAATGTCAATTTCAAGTCAGAAAAAAAAGGCACATTATCATTGAGCCTGTGATTCTTGCCTGAGAAATGTTTTTGCCGTTTTGACACGTATGCGCAGGGGTGATAAGTCGTGCATTGTGATTTCTTCACTGCCAATGTTAATTGTAAGGTCAGGACCCTGCTGGCTACTGCAGCACCCGCTGTGGCGGACGCTGCAGGGACAAGAGCTGCCCCACAATGGGGCCGGGCCCACTTCGAGGGGGGCCGCTGCACTGCACCGACAGTTTCTCCTGCTCTCAAGAAAATTGAGCTCAGGAGTTGCGACGGAGCGCTAGGCCATGCCACTCGATGGTTCAGCCAATGAGGGCAAACCTGCCGGGTGATGTCACGGCCGCGCTCCTGTCACTCCCCCGTCACGCCCCCCCTGTCTTTCCCCTGCAGCTCACTGCAGACCGGGGACTCGGCTGCACGTGCCACCTGCTTCGCAGACGAGCATGCAGCACTGGCAGCGGGGCCGTAGCCTATGTCAGAAAAAAGAAAAAAAGAAAAAAGGCACATTATCTTTGAGCCTTTGATTCTTGGCTGAGAAATGTCTTTTGCCGTTTTCACACGCATGTGCAGGGCTGATAAGTACTGCATTGTTATTTCTCAAGAATGACTTCACTGCCAATGTTAATTGCAAGTCAGAAAAAAGAAGAAAAAAAAGGCATATCTTTTTTTTATTTTTTTATTTATTTATTTCTCGACAAGGGATTAATAAATGAGTGATTTTAAGAAAACATAATGTGATGCATTTTTAAAATATGTTATCATTTTTTTCATTCATAAAATCACTTCCTTTTTTTCTTTAGGAGGTGGCATACACTTTTTGTAAGGAGGGGGAATACTATTCAAAACCTTCAAATTTCAGTAAGCTTGGTCTGCTTTTCATACTGTTTATGAAAATATTACACACACAGAAACATGTTCTCAAGGGAGTTTTAACTTGTATTACATTTTTAAACAGTTCACATGATTTTTATTCAGTAATCCTGCTGTGCTCTCATCACAGCTTTAGCCATTGACAGCTTAACTTCATTGCATCTTTCCCCACCCCCTCACCCTTCCAAAGCCAAGGAAAAAGGCATTCTACAGTACAATACTTGATCTCCAAATCCCCCCTGGCCATGGGGTTTGGTGACTCACATCACTCGGCATAAGTGAGCCTGGGTTTCTTTTGTCATTGAGAGAGGGGGGATTAGGACAAACTATATACTGTTATTATTCACACAGTACAATAAACTTGGACTTCCCCCCACCTTCCTGGAGTGCTTCATTGCCTGTGAAAGAAAAGAAAATGGCTGCAGGATTAGGGAATTGAAGGCCTTGACTGTGTAACACTATTGACATGCACACAAAACGAATAAACGTTAACTAACCGTACCTCGAAACTAAAATTAATTATTAGAAATAATAGGTAATACACACATGTCAAATACAAATAATGCACATACTGTATATAATATATACTGTAGAAAGTGGAGAGTAAGCGCAGATATAAAATGGTTAAAGTTCAATTACAGTACCTTTAACTAACATTGAAACAGGTTATTGTCAGTACCATACTTATCTGTACTATACTTACTGTACCTGTACTTACATTACTACAGTACAGTACCTTACTACATGCAGGTGGCCTGCCTATTACACTCTAAAAGTATGGGTAAAACGCTGCTATGTCAATATAATTGTTGCATTTTTGTATGTTGAGTATGTCGTTCCAGAAACTCAGTATTCCTTTTCTTAATTCCTCTTTGTTGGATGGCTTAACAACCTTTCTTATATGATCCTTCATCGCATGCAAGACCAATTCTATTAGGTTCAAATCTGGTGATCTGGAATGGGAGTGGAAAAGAATGGCGAATTAGTTGCTTAGCTGTTTAAAACAATGAGAAACAGTTACTGTACACTGGAACACTTACTCCGGTGGTGTCTTAATCCAGTTGATCCCGCTGGCAAGAATATAGGCAGAAGGCAGTATGTTTAGGGTCTTGTCCTAGAAAAACAGTGACCACCAGTTGGGAAATCATGCCTAATGTATTGAGCAATACGGGTGACATTTTACGCTTGAAAAAATACTTTATCCATGATTCCTGGAACAAGAAAATAAAAAACTATGAAAAGAGGAACATTAGGGTTCAGAATACATTACAGTTGTACAGTGCATAAGGCTACAGCATGTGACTTTGAGCATTATTTTACCCTCAAAGATGATTATGCATATTGGTTCACATCTTGAGATCGCACCCTACAAATGCATCTTCAGTGGGTGCTTGGGCAGTAGCTTCAGAGATAGCCGTCCTTTTTTGCGGAATACAAAAGTGACAAATCTCTCAAGAGCTACCGTTGTCTCATCAGAAAAGATGACATCCTGAAAAGTCTTGTCACTTTAGATCCATGCCCGTTCTCGGTCCTCTCTTTTTAGCTTGTTGGCCTCTCATCATAGGATACGCTCTGTAATGATAAGGAACATTTTTACAGGAACTGTACAGGCATACAATACTTTAACTAAAGTATAGTATTATACTACACTTTAGCTGTACTGTCCTAACTACTGCCCAGTAATTACAGTACAGTATCAACCATGTTGTGTCACGCTGCATACTGTTGCAATATACTGTACATTATTACAGTAAGACACTTACTTTAGACGTTCATATTTCCATCCCAATTGGCATCTCATGAACCTGATGCTGGTCTCAGATGCTGTGATATTGTGACTCATCTCTAGAATAGTCTTGACTGTTTCTGCACAGTGCTCATCATTAGCCTCACGATTTTGCTTTCCTACAGTTTAAAGGAAACGAGAACAGTTTGTTAAGGCCCAAAAATAAGTCAAAATAAATACATGTTTTTGTATATAGTATTCTAAAATAAATGAAAACTAAATAACTAAGCAAAAATTAAAAAAGAGAGAAAGAAGCTGAGAAAGAGAGAGGGAGAGACAGTACAGAGAAAGATGGACTGCCAGAGCAAGAGAGGTGACCCAAGAGATAGCAACAGAGAGCAAGACAAAGAGTAAGGAAGAAAGAATGTTAGGCTCTCAGGTGGAGATACATAGCCTAAGAGACAGCCAGAGGAAGAGACAGCTAGAAAGAGACATGGACCCCTGACTGGTACAACAGTATATGGACAGTTCATCACGCCAAGGTGAAGGCGGGATTCGTGTGAGCATGGGACTGGTGTGTAAGACAGCCCCTTCGCTCATTTTGAGGAGGGAGGTGTAATGAAAATGCTGGGGAATATTACGTATTTTGGTCAATCTGGTGCTTCAGTGGTTAATGTGGTTACCATTTGTCTTAAAAATACAATATATTGGGTTTATGACAGGTCAAGGCCCTTCCTGGGTCTGTGTTGATCTATAAAGAGGCCTTAATTGGGGGGCTATCACTTAAAGGGAAGTATATATAGGTTAGAAGGCTGTGGACGTTCACTAGATCCAAGGCTGTTCTAATTCATAAGACTAAGAATTAGAGATTTGTAATTGTGAGAAATAGACAAATGCAATAAGGCCAAATCCCTTCATTTCTAGCAAGTGATAAGGGACAGATTTACTAGTGGGAGAAGCACGCCTTAACTCCAATTTACTTTAACTTAAGTTACTTTTAATTTAATAGTAGGTAAGGTGTGCTAAAGCTTTGCACCCTTAAGTGAATTTGGGCATGAGTCTTAATGCAGAGACCTCATGAGAAATAGAAAACCAGAACTGTTACTGTTAAATTGCAATCTCCAAAGTCATATCTGATGACAGATGATGGACGTAAATACGGGTGTAACTGTCGACATTTGATCAAGCCACAACAATATGCTGCAATCTTAGACAACACAGAATAGATTGTGACAACGATGCTTCAATTCCACAGACTACACTGGATTCCAATAATAGTTCCAAACTACTAACTACAAACACTGGTATCTCAATACAAGGTTCCAGAAATGTGTCTGAGGACAATGTCCCTCTGCATATTACCCATGCTGTTCGTGTAATGTACGATAGAGTGGTCTTTAAGACAAAAGGCAGCAAGTTCTCGTGTATGCTATATTTCTTTAAAGAATGCAGTATTCACCTATTGGCTGTTTATGCCATGTGGGGACTGTTTGGGCTTATTATTAATTAAGATTTACATGTTATCCATGGGGATGTCAGCAGTTTGGTACGTGGCCAAAATTGAGGGTTCTATCTGGGGTATATAAGAGTTGGGTGGCAGTTGGGCAGCATTATTTGAATTAATCTTTAACCCCCTCTCTCCCAATGTATTTTGTCTTGGAATTTATATACTGTACTATTTATTAATTAAACAAAAACAAACAAAAATGATATATATTATAAATATTGTAGGTTGTCGCAGCTGTTTGAGGTGGTTTTTAAGAGGTTGAGTGTTATGTTAAATGTTGATGCTCTGGGCTGAGAGGCAGAGCTCGGTTTAAAAATATGTAGCTATGCCTGGTTTTGGCTACCAGTCTGCCCTCCCTGACATGCAAGCCCTGGTAACAGTGCAGGCAGTGTCAGGACCAATCCAGGGATTTTCCCCACAGAACAAGTTCCCTTGAGTGGCAGGGGAGGAGGCGGGCCAGGGCCTGTGTTCTGCCCAATCCTGGGCTCAGACCTTGTACCTTTCACCTCTGTACTTAAGGGGCTGCACTCCTAAATTTTGTTAGTGTCTCTACCCCCTTGAGAGAGACAGGACTTACACAGAGGTGTATCGAGCATTGCTACCTGCTGTCCCCTCCCCTTTGGGGAGTGGGGGTTAGTACCTTTCCCCTGACTCTATTAGGGAGTCAGGGAAGAGTAAGGACTGCCCTTGGTGCCATTGGCCAGGGGTGGATGTCCAAAGACCATCACAAGGCTGAAGGCCAGTTGTACTGTGCAGACAGACACTGTTATGCTGTGTATGCAGAAGAAGGAATAAAGTGTTCCTGTTAACTATACTCCTGCCTGGTGTGCAATCTATCTGGGGGGAGTAGAGTAAACTCTCCTGCAGGTGTTGCCTTCACACTACTGAAGCCTGCAGCAGATGGAGGCACTGTACCATATGAGATAAAGATCAGTAATCTACTTCAGAAGCCTGTCCTGCCTTCCCCAATGACACTGGCTCAGAATCCTGTGAACCAGCGGGTAATCAGCACAACACCGCTAGTGGTAGCGTGATCTTCCAGAGGGTGGGGGAAACACCATTACATATATAATTTATTTTATCTTCTGGCTGAGAGGCGAGGTAGGTTTGATGTTTAAATGTAATAGATCAGTCCAACATCCTCCAATGAGAATCTTTGTGCTATCCAGGCTACCCGATGGGTAAGCCACCCCCTTCCCCAGTAGTAATAATAATATTGAATTTTTTTTTTTTTAGATAAATCAGAGAAGGAAATTTTTTATCCAAAATTGTATTGTTCTTAGTGACCGTGTATAATGTATTTTTATATATGCGAAGTATGATTGTCAAATATGTCGGGAATGCTGCACTATTCTTTTCCCCCCTTACCTCCCTCCTCTTTATTTCTGTACCCTTCTCCCCCATAACAGTTGGAAACTAATAAAAAACCTAAGTGGGGGGGAAAAAATGTAATATGTTAATAAAGTTAATGCTAGGGCCTTTACCACCATTCTCTTTTGGCTTAATGAATGGTTAATATGAATATGCTAGCTGTGCTGGACATAAAACAACCTAAATTGAAATGCGTTGTGTAATGCGGTTTGTTCTGACC
This sequence comes from Ascaphus truei, assembly GCF_040206685.1. Classification (NCBI taxonomy): domain Eukaryota; kingdom Metazoa; phylum Chordata; class Amphibia; order Anura; family Ascaphidae; genus Ascaphus; species Ascaphus truei. Next base: position 425,404,064 of record NC_134484.1, on the reverse strand, counting down.
GTATGTTTTCTTCCTCAGAAAGACTCACCCTTAAAGTAACTGTTTTATTATTTCTAATTGATTAATTTTCATTATGCCAGGAACATTTGATTCAAGTCTATCAGCTGCTAACGTTTATCTGTATGACTGCTAAATAAGCCATACATACGTTGTAAGCAATGGAACAAAGTTAAGCTAATAGTTGTGATGACTAAATAATGTCTTTTAGTGACAAGATAATTTGACAAACAACATAAAAAACATCAAACCATATCGTGCACCATAGAAATATTAAAAGTTTAGTAATTATTTTAAAATACTTATATTTTTCATTTTTTTTTATAAAGGTGTCAGTCATCTTAACTTAACTTATTTACTTGCCACAGTCTTTAATTCACTTTTGACCTACAGATTGGACTGACCTAGTGTTACAATGTTTTTATTTGATGGAGTTAACACATGGTGTTATATTACTGACAGCGCTGAATATACTGCTGAAGACAAACATATCTAATGACTCATTTGTCAGATGACCCAAGCAACTTGCTGTTAGCAGCTTGTGTTATAACACATCAAGCAGCAAAAAACAGTACAACGTTTACACCAGAACTAATTCATCTTAAACGACCCATTACAATTTTCTAGTGAATTGCTGTCATTCTGATTTCCAATTGAGCAAAGATCATACCCGCATCAAAACAATTCTACTGATACTTAATAAAGGATATGTTATGATTACATATCAATTAATGTACAAAAGCATCCCAGTGACATTAATCTCAATCAATTGTGGTGAAAACGTAACATTTATGTAGCAAATTTAGCAAACACAGTTATTACATTAGCTAATATTCTGTGGTCATCTACTTCACCTACAGTACTTCAGGGATTCTCAACTATAGTCCTCAGACCTCCCAACAGGTCTGGTGTTCAGGATATCCCTGCTAAATCTAAGCTGGGTCAAACAGTGGCTCAGTCGAAGACTCAACTCCAGTTCTTATGACCCTACCAACAAGTCAGGTTTTCAGGATATTCCTGCTTCAGCACAGGTGGCTCAATCCGTGGCTCAGTTGAAGACTCCTTGAGAAAGCACTATAACAGCGTGAAACGCGTGGGAGGAAAACCTTTTCTGTTTTGTCCCCAGTATGTTCCCAGTATGTCATTTTAATTATGTAGTTTAATAAATGTTCTTTTATTTTTGTTCCAACCCGGTGACTTGTGAGTGCTTTGGCGTGTTCAAGTTGTCCACCAATCTCTTAGAGTGTTCTGTGCCATTGATTGAGCCACCTGTGCTGAATCAGGGATATACTGAAATCCCATACTGCTGGGGGGTCTTGAGGACTGGAGTTGAGAACCCCTGCCTTACATGACCACTGTTTATCTATCAATCTACATAAACAAGGGCACAACTGTTTCCAAATAAAACTAGGCTTAATAGAAGAGGGTGATGGTGACGTGAGATATATGGTGAGATATATGTTACATCCCCCAATCTCTGAACTATGCAGAAATAGCTCAATTAATATGTAGACATGACTAAATAAATTGGTGACTACAACTATTGTATCGGTTCATCTTATTCATAGGAAAATAGTGCCCAGTACCGTACATATATATGAAAACCATGAACACAGGGTTCCTTACTTAATCACATAAAAAAACAATACATATAAAACATCAAGCAGAATGGAAAAAGTGATTTGTATTACACCAGGGATACACTTATTTATATGGAGGATTTGGGAAAATAAAGAATTGGTTTCATTTCCTAAGAAAAAAACATTCTCTGGGGAACACAACACAGATTCACGATGAGGTCATTGAAACTGAGATTTAATTCAGTGCAGATGTGAAAGTTTGTGGATGAAATGGTATCCTAGGTTTAGCGCATATTGAAATTCCCCAACATTTCATGACCACAATAAGTCTTTTTTTTTTTTGTTGGCAACGATAACAGAGGAGAGTTATGTACTGTGTGATATTACTATGCCTGCACAACTATAAAATCAATTCATTATGACAGCCTGAATCATAATATTTTGTAATACAGTATATATTTTTTTTTATGTAAGTAGAAGACAAAAGTTGTTCAACAATTTACAAGATTTCTAGAATTGGGATGTTTTTCTTCTTAAAATAAAAATGAGGTCAGTAGACATTGCTGCATGATATGACATGTAATGCAAGAGAGGTCAAATGTGGAACTCATCCAACTGATAACATTCTACACTCTTCAAGAACTTGTCAAAAAGCAGGCTATCAAAAGTGTCTGATGGGATGATACATGATTTTTATATGTGTTGTCACTTTTACTCACGGTCAAAATCAGCTTTTTTTGGAAACATTTTTCCTAGTCATCAGTCTGTCTTGTCAGGTCAAAAGACTGATTGACGAAGTCCAACTAAATTTATCAATGTATCCAGCAAGGCCAAGGACGGTATTTTGTATTGAAATAAATAACAAATGTTTACTGTTTATGTCAATCAATAATGCCAATTACGTTTAATTAGTACTTAAGTAAATTCATGAAATTATGATTACTCCATTGTTCAACTTAGATTTTTTTCCCCTGAAAGTCTTGATAACTAGACTGTTGTTCATCCAGGTTTGTTAGATGCTCACCAACCTGAAGGAACAGTGATATGCAAAGAATTATGGGCTCTATGCAGTAAGGCCAGATAAAATCTTTTCACCAAGTGTGGCGGATAGGTGGGGGATCGGCCTTTTTTTGGCGATTAGCCCTCGCAGTATTCAGTAAGGGCCGAATCCTTCCGATCCCTGCCGAAGCACTGCGAAAGCAAAACTGCCGATGAGCCTGTGCCGATACAGGCTGGCTCCCGATAAGCCTTCCGATAGGCCTTTTCTGTCGATAGATGTTTGCAGCAGAGAGAGACAAGCCGCTCTCTCAGCGCAAACATCGGCAACAAATAAAGTATTTTTAAACAACTTTTATTCATAGTGTACATGTGCAGGGGGTCTCCGGACTTGAACCGCATTGGTTTCAGGTCGGGGGACCCCCTGCTCCCCGAGATACAGCCCCCTTTATGAGGTGCCGGTATCCCTCTGCGTTTAAAGGTCCCGATCACGTGATCGCGGCCTGTAAACAAAGCAGAGGGATACCGGCACCCCCTAAAGGGGCCTGTATCTCGGGAAGCAGGGGGTCCCCGGACCTAAAACAAAAACGCTTCAGCTCCAGAGACCCTCTGCACATCTACACTATGAGTAAAACACACACATCAATAAAGACTTGTTCCTTACCTTACAGGGTATCTGCTACGGTAACGAAGCAGCATTAATATTTATTTAATAATACTGTACAGTGAGCAGGGGGTCCCCCGAGCTGAACCGCATCACTTTGTGGACCAGGGACCCCCTGCTTCCCAAGTTACAGGCCCCGGAATGTGTCATCGGGTGGCAGTGTCGCCGCCATCTTTATAGCGTCCCATTCGCGACGTGCCCGCTATAAATATGGCAGCGACACTGTAACCGATGCCCCAAACCGGGGCCTGTAATTCGGGAAGCAGGGGGTCTCTGAGACACAAATTAATGCGGTTCAGCTCAGGGGGCCCCCTGCTTCCGCACAATATTATTAAAAATACATAAATGCTGCTTCATTACCATAGCGGATAGTCGCTAAGGCAATGAAGGGGTTAAGGCAGAATAGCATGTTTATTGGGGACATTTGCCCCCAATAAACATTGCAATACACAATATACACCCCATGTGTATGTAAAATACATAAACAACAATAAATACATTCAATACATATAGTACTCACCACCCATGTCCGGCTGCCACGATGAAGGCTGTCCTCATCTTCATCCTGCCCATGCCCCATCCGCTTCTGCAAAACAGACACAATAATTAAAACATCCAATGTAATGTCCCCTAACCCCTTAATCACCATAGCGGTTATTAACCGCTACAGTCATTAAGGGGTTAACCCACCATCACCCACCTAACCACCTTCACCCACTACCCACAGGGGAGTCCTACCAAATACCCTTGGGCCCAATACCCCCTCCCTCAGCACATACTGTACAATAATGTGCCAAATAAATATTATCCACATAGGGATAATACATTATTAAGTGTTTTAACTAGTGCCGGTTCGCATTCACTGGCAGCGTTAACGGAAGAATAATGAGTGAATGCCGCGTGGAATACAACAGAGTTCACAAAAATGGCTCTGTGAAATGTTCGGATAACGGCCGCTGTATCTGTAGGTCTAAAGTCAACATTGCAGTTACAGAAATGTTTAAAGAGAGACATTGCAGTAAGTTTACTTTTCCATCATCTCTATGAAACCTGGGGATGTAACTCCTCGTCAGGAGAAGCTGGTAAGGGATTCAATGTACTTGGTTGTCTTTGAACTGGGCCGGCATTTTACCATGTACCACAATTACCTATTGCACCCAACCGGTGCCCTTTTATATTATTATTAAAGCAGCAGTCCAAAATGCAATTTTCCCCTTAATATGTGCATCAATACAATCCACACAATGATAAGTAATTAGCTAAGTTGCTGATCAATCCGTTCTCCTGTGATCGATCAGCGAATATTCAGAGCGAGGGTTCACTAAATGACAGTCAGTGCAGCAGAAGAGGACCAAAGATGCAAAGTTCTGTGGGGAAGATCATGTGACCAGGCAGTCACTAAATACAATTGGTGCACTGGTTGAGAGAGGGCAGGGCTCAAAAAGGGGTGTGCCAGAGCCCGTTTCAGAAGAGGAAGGGAATGTGACTTTGTAAATGGTTGGTATAGAAACTAAAAATGCTTCTTACATTATATTACATTAAAAATGTCATTCAGAATTGTTTAAAAATCCTACAAGTATTTTCCCATAGTACAGAACTGATTTATTAAAACAAAACACACACATGTAGGATATTGCTTGGTCTGCAGCTTTAAATGAGAGGATATCAAGAGTGAGAAAATAAGTATTGCATGTTTCATCACTATCATTTGACATTTCTATGCTAATTAGTTTGTTACACATTTGTTTTTATATATTATTAATTTAGTAATGATGGCAATGGCTCAGAAGTAGTATCCTTCATTTGCCTTCACATAAACTGCTGCTACTGGCAAATATTGACTTACGTATCTCGGGTGTAAACTGCGACAGAAAATATTTCAAGTTCTATGAAAGTAAAATAATCCCATTGGTAGAAACAATATTTCTTTCTTTGAGAAACCTGGTGCTATTCTTTGCTCAACTTTTGTCCCAGTTTCACAACCAGGAGACTTGGATAAATACAGTTAAACTTCGGAATTCTATATAATGTTCCCTGTGACACCCCCACTGATAGAGAGATCTGTGTCTGTGTTAGTAGGTCCATAACTGTTCCAATCATATTTTGTATTTCATGATATTTGACACCAGTTCTCCTTAAGAATTGTGAGAATCTAGTGCACTGGTTGTAGTTAGAAACAAATATATTTTCCAGGTACAATTCAATGTTGTGAATGCCAAATTTTGGAGCTTTCGCATGAAGTAATGCAGAAACACAGCTGTGTCTCCTAAAGTTACAGTGAATTATAGTGCACTAATGTTAAAATACAATAATACATGAAACCAGTGCAATACATTTTTTGTAAGTCATTGGCAGAACATTCAATATAAAGGGCAAACCAATACAGTCCTTGTCATTCTCTCTCCCCTCCTTGTCATTCTTTCACTCCCCCTGCAGCACCCTCATAGGACAGACACACACACACACACACACACACACACACACACACACACACACACACACACACACACACACACACACACACACACACACACACACACACACACACACACACACACACACACCACACACACACACTAGGACAGAACAAATACACACAGGAAGGAACAAAACACACAGACACACAACAGGACAGGGCAGACACATAGCAGCATAGATTCACAAAGCAGTGATAAAATCAGTCTATTTGCGCCCGACTATGCATATATTTATTGTGTACTAAAGCATGAGGCCAAAAATGGTATTCACTAAAAATAAACGCCATTTTTTTAAAAGTCGATAAAAAAATACACTATTGTCAGACTTGTTTTTTGTATAAGTGCTATCGTGCTATAAATTCTATAGCGCGATAACTAATAGCGTCACCGTGCATTAAAAATATTGATTTTCATAATAGTGTGTGGGAGCAGGGGGTCTCCTGAACTGAGCCGCATTGATTTCAGCCTTGGGGACCCCTTACTTCCCGAGATACAAACCCCGGTATGGGATGCAGGGATACCCTGTGCTTTTATATCTCCCGCGTCACGTGACCGGGGGGATTTAAATCCTGCACTGGGATACCAGCACCAGGTCCTGTATCTCGGGAAGTAGGCGTCGCCGAGGCTGAAATCAACGTGGTTCAGCTTAGAAACCTCCGGCTCCCAAACCCTAGTATCAAAACACAAATAAAGTTTTTAAAAAATCATTACCATAGCGGCTATCCGCTATGGTAATCAAGATGCTTTAATTTAATTTGTATTAATAGTGTGTGGGAGCCGGGGGTCTCCTGAGCTGAACCGCATCCCTTAATGCATACAGTGCAGTAATGGGCAAACTTACTATTATCCAGATATGGATAATAGTGCATTTGCCTATTTAAAATAAACCAGCAGCAAAACGTAAATACAACTTGCACTTACCCCTGCCATGATGCAGGCTGTCCTCATCCTCATCACTGTCCTTGTCCTCTGTGGGCAGCAACAGCAACAGTACAATTAAAAAATACAAGCAAATGGCCCCTAACCCTTTAATCACCGTAGCGGTTAGTAACAGTTATAGTAATTAAGGGGTTTACCCACCCTCCCTGCCACCCACCTGGGAGGCCTAACCACCCTACCCTGGGACACCACCCGCACTACCCATTGATTGGCATAGTGTTAAAGCATGCCCATATACTATGGGCAAGCTTTGTCACCATAGCAATAAATGTGGAAGCTAAAAAAAAAGCAAGCCCAAAATAAAACACATTACATGGAAAAAACAACATTACAAATGCCAAGAAAACAATTGATTGACACAGTGTTACATCATGCCCATATAAAATGGGCATGATTTAAAACTATGGCCGTCAATGGTCAACCTAAAAAATAAACAACCACCAACAATATCAAATTCAATCAAATCAATCACCAAATAAACAACAATTAAAAAGTAGACACAACAAAATTACCAGAAATCAATAAAGCAAACACCAAATAAGCGTTAAGAATTAAACATTAAAACACCAAAAAAATCAATATATAAAAGAAAACTCCAAATAAACACCATTATTAAAAAACTTAAGACCAAAAATAAATCATAATTAAAAGCCAAAAAAATAACAGAAATAATTAAAAGCAAAGAACCAAAATACAAATAAATATACATTGAAAACACAACAAAAAATCCCATAATTAAAAATCAAACACAAAATAAATAGCAGAAATAATTAAAAGCGAACAACCAAAATAAATTTAAAAGAAATAAAAGCAAGCATTTGGCAAAGAAATGCATTGCTTGTTTCTGTATGTATGTATGTATAGCCCTAAATGGGCATACATAAATACTTTGGCAATCAGTTGGCAATGAAAAAAATACAATGAAAAAGATACAATGTAAAAACCTGTAAAATTAAAATAACATACATTCAATGTTTTTTCTTACCTTTAGATGTCTTTAGCCTCTGATTCTCGGAGTCTCATAAGCTCTCGAACAAAGAAGCCAAGTCCTAAAAAACAGAAAGCTGTTTTCTTCTTCTTTCTTTTCTACATCTGTTAATTGTAATCAAATATGGAGGAGCTGTTGCTCCTTCACCTTCTTAGCATCAACTGAGAAGGTACAGGCCTTAAATAAGACCTATGATGTCACATTTGACTGAGAAATGGTTCCCACACAATCTGATTAGCTAGGATAACCATGAGACAATTTTTTATTTTTTTGGAAGTGAGGTCATGTAAAGGGAGTGAAGCCAGCCAATTAAAAAGGCTGTGCTTCCTTTCCCTTTAAGATGACATCACCAAAACCAAGATGGCTGCCGTCACATGTTACTTCAACCAATCAGATTGTGAGATGTATATCCACAATCTGATTGGTTGTATGAGACCATGTGAGAGTCAATTTTTGGAAAGGATGTGACATCACTCCCTTTGCCATCACATGCCCATATTTATAGTAGCGGGGGAGGGTGAGTTAACCCCTTAATGACTATAGAGTTCACTGACCGCTGAGGTTATTAAGGGTTAGGAGCCATTAGATTGTATTTTTTTATTGTACTGTTGCTGTTGCTGCCCACAGAGGACAAGGACGGTGATGAGGATGAGGATAGCCGTCATCATGGCAGGGGTAAGTACAAGTTTTATTTACTTTTTGCTGCTGGTTTTTTTTATTTAAAATGGGCAAATGAACTATTGCCAATATCTGGATAATAGTAATTATATCAATGTATTGCACATATTTTTTGCGGCACTTGATTGGTACTGCAGGAGAGCTTGGGCCCCCGGACACCCGTGGGGA